>NC_141024.2:58755000-59050000 GCF_052040795.2 Danio rerio
GCAGCTTCCATACACAGCAAATTCATTGGTGTTAAATTTCAAGTGTTGTGGTAATTCAGAGTAAAGTATTAAAATTCTAGAGTTACATAAAGGTAAAATAACCCTCTCGGCGTTAGAAGCTGATTTGCCTCCTTGTCACACAGAGTAACATGTATCTACCTTTGTAGAAAACCCTTATATTTGAGAAACTAATCAGAGTGTCTGAAATCTCACCATACACCCTGATTCACCTGGCCCTTAAATTGGTCAATTAGTTTAGTCCACTAGACAGAGGGAATGACCACAAATAAGTGAATCCAGACACCTGCTGTTGAACACCTGCTGTTAACAAGCACAATCACTGAAGGAATAAGAAATTGAAGGAAGAAATAAAACTACAGACACAGCGTCACACCAAACCAACTGAATTAAAACAGAGGATTAAACAACTCCATTAAATAATAGCATAAGCAGCTTCACTGATTACAGTTTGGCTTCATTTCTGTAAGAATATTTGACAATGAACAGAGGTTTAGATTTTTTTATTAAAAATTATTTCATTTGACCTCACCATCATGGAGATCAGAGGCTGCTTATTTAAGCTCTTGAAGCTTTTTTTTTTTTTTTTTTTCTTATACCCTAATCTATCTCTGACTGTTATAGCTGTGTTTCTAAAACTCAACAGTTATAGCAAGAAAGGTCAAGAGAAACTCTATTGTTTGTGATTAATTGCTATAGATATAATTTCAGGTGTTTAATAAGTTGATTCGTAAAAAAAAATATAGGTGCATTAAAACTGCATGGGACAGTAATACTGGCAGTTTGCTGCTCTTCATAGAAGATTAAACCATCAATTAGGATGCAATTAATAATAAGAGTGTCATGCACTAAATACTCAAGCTCCAGCTAGCTCTACATGACACACAGACATCAAGAATCAGGATATGAACCTCAACCGTGGTTGCTAAAAAAAAAAAAAAAAAAGCTGCATAGTTCATGCCGCAATGCATGCTGGTGCCAGCATAGTACAAAGCTCCCAGCATGCATTGTAGCATGAATAAATTATGCAGCTTTATGTTCTTACAATCTCTTTCTTTTCCTTTATTTTGTGTTGTTTTTGGGAGGTGATATTTCAGTAGTGTTTTTTTTGTTTTGATTTTTTTTTTTTTTGTTTGTCACCATTGTTGAGATTCAAAGACTAATTGTTGATGTCTGGGTGTTTTTAAGTTTTGTCATAGATCAAACATTCTCATTGTAAATAGTGTTTTTAAACCTGTTATAAGGTCATTAATTGTTGGAGATTCAGTGGTTTCTTTTATTTATATTCTTTGTTTCTCACACATAACTAATATGATACTGAATTAGAAAACAAGCAGGAAAGGATAGCTATGATATCATAAATAAACTCTTCAGACTGACATTTTAATTATCTTTTGGCTTCCCATGCTATTGTAACCAATGAGAACTGTTTACCTGGATCTGCCAACCTATCCAGCACGTTTTTATGCAGCTGGTTCCCTTTCCAGCCGCAACCCATCACTGGGAAAACAAACAGAATCATTTTGCAATCTCTTATTTGTTAACTTTGATTTTTAATTACTAATACCTTTATTAGTGTATACAAATTAAAATGTAGAATTTCTGTATTCATTCTAACATTTCCTTTACATTGTGATTTCCAACTGAGCACTGTGCTTATCAATTGTTATGGAACAGGCAGATAGCAGCTCTTAGCTGACATCTAAAGAGAGAGAAAGAGATTTTTGAGCAATCTAGAACGAAAATGCATGTTTACTAAATTTAAACATAAAAAACATAACATTAACCTCAATAACATAATTTTATTGTAATATCTTTTTACTCAAGCCCGTCTTAAAACATATAAAACAGAGTTGACATGGATTTTCAAAGTAATGCTGTTACAGTCAACAATAGTTTTAGATCTTTCAGGGGTTAACTGCATACATCAAAGTATTATTTGAAACCCCCATTTATGTTACATATATATTATTAAAAATATATATATCCAACCATAAAGCTGCTTGTTTGCACAGACTTACATGGCATATTTTTATTCAGACATGTGTCTGTTACTTTTACAGCCAAAACCTGTCATGTTGAGGGCTAAACCAAGATAGCAGTGCAGTCACACAGAATCTTATCTTTTAAGACAAAACATAAGCTATTCTTTATTCCCATAATGTTACTGTCAGTTTTTGTGCTTAGTTTTTGCTACTAGCCTCTCAATATTTAGATTTTAGCTTTTCAATGACAATTAAATGCCAAAGGAATACTTTTTTTTTTTTTTTTTTTACAATCAGTTCTAAAATCATTTTAAACCTGAGAGCTTAGCTGAGCCATTTACTGCATTCTGCTCTCATCTATTTCTTTTTATATCTGAGTTCAACACCAAAAGCAAGAAGAAATTGAGAGGGCAATCTTACCAACAGTGCTTGGCTTCTGCTTGATGAATCTGCAAACCATCCCAAGATGCGCAAACTGTCCAGACCGGTCCAATCCAGTTAGGATCACAATTTTCTCGGGATTGCTCCTGGTGCATCATTGATCAATCAACCTCACCCTGATATTTCTAGGTATCTTGTCTGATTTTTGTGGCCACTACTATCTAATGGATCCCTATTATAATGTTATTTGTTATTTTTATTCAATTATTTCTTTCCCTAATAATCTGACCTACACTATTCTTATGGCATGCCTTTTGTCTGTGATGTAGTTAGATAGCAGTGGTGGAACTCAATTACAATCTCGGGTTAATTTAGTCCACTACTAAATAGAAAACCAGTCCAAGTTTTATCCCCGAGAATGTGTTAAAACACACCCATTAACTGAGTATTTTAACTCTGGGTGAAAGAGGAGGTACACCTCTCAACTACTGTTACACTTATCACTTATCAATTATAGGTGTACCACAAAAATGCACCAGCTCGCTAAGGGATTCCACACAAATCTACCACAAATTTCTGTGAATCCACCGGTGCCTTTCATTCACGTCTGAATGAGAAATCCACACTTTCATTCACGGCTGAATGAGAAATCCACACTTTCATTTACGTCTAAATGAGAACCAACAACATTCATTCACGTCTGAATGAGAACCAACAACGTTCCGTTACTACCCACCACCTCACAGACAATCCCTAGTCTTATAATTTTAAATCTTCCTACCTTCATTTTGTTGATTGATCAATGGTGTTACCAGTAAACAAGTGCCACGCATCCTCCACCAAAACTGTAGGGATAGTTTACAGTTTAACCCAAAGAATGACCAGTCTGGTAGATGAAGAAGAGCCGGAGTCAGAGATTTAAAAAAAATAAATTAAGTTTACTGAAGATAGTTTGCAGTTTCATTCGCAGAAGCCAGCTTCAACACTCTCAATGAGTTCCTAGGCCGCTCTGCTTACAGTTTCAACAATCGAACAATTATACTCTTTACACAAGTCCAGAAAGGGTGGGATCCAGGTAAACAGTTCTCATTGGTTACAACAGAAATAGACAATTCTAAATACATGCGTCAAAGAAACATAGTATCTACTTCCAGATATGGATGGCCTTAATGCGTGCGTCAAAGAAAGCATTGTATCTGTCTCCAGATATGGATGGCGACCTGATGCCTAGAGGTGAGGTCGCCTTAAGTTCTTAGGAGCTGATCTCCGACCTGTAAAAAGCTAAACCAGGAAAACAATAGACACAAAAGACCATCTGTGTTAAAGACTCAAGGATGTTTCTTGTACGTTCAGCTGTGTTATCAGGCTGGTTCAAGACTGTTTCCATCAACAGTCTGCTGCAATATATTGGCTGAACACAGTCTGTCTCCACACAAAAAGGAATTACATTAAAATTTATTATACTCAAAAATAGATCAATCAAACAGCTATAATATTATAGGCAATATCAGGACAACTAGAACAGGCGTCTTCTTCTCCTCTGTATGGGGAGAGAGAGAGAGATCTCCATGACCTATGACCTGGTTTGTGTGTCTCCAGAAAACAAAGTTAAAATAGACAGGCAAAAAGAGAAACAAGGACACAGAACATTCTTGCAGTAAGCAGTTTTAACTTATTCATTAGTTAAAATCAATTCACAGTTAAATACTGAGAAACAGGATGATGAGACAGATTGGAAAGCAGAAATCCGAATCCTTCACTATTTGTAAATACAAACTAACATACATACTAACAATGGCAGCCAAAATAAAACACGTCTAGAGCAAGAAGTTGAAGAGCCTGACTAAAGCAGACTCTGTCCTCCATCATGGTGACTTCAAATGAACAACAGAAATTTCATTAAAGGGCCATGAAACCCCCTCGTTTCAGCAGGGTGTTTTCACACCTCTACTTTGAAAAAAGTCAGAAAAGTGGGCGTGTCCAGCTCTGTTTAGGGGGGAGTGTCGGAGGAACTAAAGTGGGATGGTGTGGGAGTGTCTATTTGAGTTTCAGAGTCAAAATACACACCCACACAGACAGGAGAAAGTGATGGTGTTTAACCTACATAGACATCTGTAGTCGAATTATTTGGCGAATTATTAAATGTTGGACTTTAACTGCAGTTTGGCTCTTTCATTCAGGGAATTCATTCATGCCCCTCGCGACAAACGAGATATTTGATTCGAGGAACTGCTGCAAGCGTGTATTTTTCATGCAATGTTTGATACTGCACGGTGAATGAGAGAAAAAAAAAACTCTGCATTTCCCGGAAACTTAGATGCACACGGCAGGTAGCGTCAGAAAGCCGCGTGTGTTATTCCGGTCACTAAATGCGGTGCTAACATTTCTGCACTCAGTGCAAAAGTTAACTTAATTCGATACGAACAAACTGAATAAACAAAGAGCACTGGTCGCTCACTTACCAAATCTGTAGAGACAGGACAATCACCAGCAACTAGAGCCGCGTCTATATGGAGAGAATACTACAAGCGAATCCGGATTTCAGCGTTTGCAGATGAGAACAGCTCTCAGGTAAACAATAAACCTCCTTAGACACGTAAGTTATTGTTGTCGAGCGTCGCGTACACTGTTAATCCACACGTGATCCAGATAAGCTCTCACAGAGAGAAAATGAAAACGAAACTTAACGGCAGCAAACTATAAAAGCAACACTTCACGCTTGTTTTGCCAACACAACGTGGCGTCTTTGTGGTGTAAACACGGTGACACAAATGAATATTGCACAATAGATCGCGCTGATTGGTTTGAACCAAGCCTTACTCATGCATTAATGTATCACACTGTAAGACGTAATAAGACTCACTCTGGCACAGACGCCCAGTCTGCACACTGGAATACACGCTATTATGTCATGACCGTGACGCAGCTTCAAAAATTCGTTTCAAACAGGAAGTACGAATTTGCTTGAAATAACGCAAAAACAACCAATTTACACTTTTTAGTGAAATATAGGTGTCCTAATAGTGTTTTTAGCAGTGTGGGACACATATACGACTGTCAACAGCTCAAAAAATGTGTTTTGGTGTTTCGTGACCCTGGAAGAGCTTTTGTTCACATGACAGAAATCAAGTCAAAGGTCAGTAATAGGTGAAGCTCCATGATAAGTTGTTAAATGTGATGAGTTTTTTTTTTAAAGATGTTGAAAAATAACATTTTTTATTGATTATTATTTTATTTAGAGTTTTTTTTTCTCATTTGATTTCATCATGGGTTTTGGCTTGTGTTTTTCTTTCCTTCAGTGATTCTGCTTGTTAACAGTTGTTCATCAATAATTCTCAATCCTCCTTTAATTAGACACTTAATTGTCTCATTAACTTTATCACTGTCTGAGTGTTCAGCCCTCTGTAGTGAGGACACTAGTTAGGATTTTGCTCTGGAATTTAAGGCTTAAGTGTGTTCGAATGAAAAATACAGACTATGGGATGTATTTTCAACAGAAATATTCTGGAAACAAATGTATTTACGAATGTAAAATGTTGAAAACAGCAGATTACTGGCAACCACTGCTGCCAGTATTTTGACATACATTTAACAGATATTTTACACAATAAGAGTTTGCTAATTAACACTCTGGGTGTTAAAAATTTTAACACTTTCAAAAGTGTTATTTAAACTCTTATAGTGGTTCCCATATAAACACTGAGGGAGTGTTAATTTTAACTCTAAGGTAGTTAAATCTACCAAATCTAAAATTTGCAGTGTGAGTTCGATAAAAAATACAGACTGTTGAATGTGTTTTTAACAGAAATATTCTGTAAACTGAATTTATGAATGTTAAAAACAGCAGATTACTGGCAATCACAGCTGCTGGTATTTTTCCGTAAAAAAAAAAAAAAAAGAAAAACAGCAAAGCGGTTTTTGTGTCACCATTGTGGAGGATAATAGCGTCTCTGTTCAAGTCCAAGATGAACTGAGAGTATTTGATGTTATGCTGCATCTTCTTTTGTTTAAAGGTAACTGTGTAGTTACTAATACAGTCAAAATCTGTTCGCTAATTGCTATCAGACATGAAAACATTATTGCATCTGACTTTACATTTTTGTGCACTAAGCTATGATATTGTAAAATGAACAATGTATTAGTTCATGAAATATGGTTATTTTTTGTAAATTTATACATTTATATAAAACTTCCATGTTTTTCACAGAAAGATTCTGGCAACCAAAGCTGCTGGTATTTTATCGGAAATTTAACAGATATTTTACACAATAAAAGTTTGCTAATTAACACTCTCTTGGTGTTGACAATGTTAACACTTTAAAAAGTGTTATTTTTAACACTTATAGTGGTTCCCATATAAACTCTGAGGGAGTGTTAATTTTAACTCCAAGGTAGTTAAATCTACTATCTAAAATTTGCAGTGCAGGAATGTAAGGTGCTTGCAGCGGGAGGTTGTTTCGTTAGCGCTTCCGCTTTCGTCAGTGAAGTTCTTTTGCGGAACGTTTGTAGATCCCGTCGTGTTCTTCAAGCTATGTCGTTTGAGCACTGTGCTGATAGGCTAACGTAAGAAAACAGGACACAAAATATACAAGGCAAGAGTGCAAAGTACGGAGCTCTAGGCAAAGGCGGTCCGAACCGCAGCAAAGCAGGAGGTCGACATGTCCAAATAGACCAAATCAGAAACTAAGCAGAGAAAAACGGCATCTGTAGAGAAAGAAAACAGATGGAGGAAAAGAAAGAAAGAACAGGAGGATCCCCTCCCCTCCCCCCAATAGAGGGTCTGTTATCCCCAGATCGAGTGCGTCCAGTGGAATCCATGTGTTGGCAGCCCCAACTGATGACAAAACACAAAGCAAGCATCTGGAGGAAGCTCAAACTCTTCATGCGTTGCCACAGTTACTAGCAAGTGGTTTGCAAGCACAGGCACGTCTGCTGCAAGCACAGCGCCGTCAGGAGACAGGGGTTGCTGGCCCATTCCCCATGCTCAGTGGCTGGGCATCACCGCCCTGGAGTACGGCCGATAGAAAACAGCGGCTGCCATTTGCGCCGCCCGGCAACTCATATTTACCTGACAGGGGAGATACCATGATCAAGAAAGTGGTTCACCCAGGGCAAGGCTTGGCCATTGCACTCCGGCCAAAAGACCCCTGCGAATTCCTCAAATGTGGTAATCTTGACTGCATAATTTCTGGTAGTGGGGCTCTCCCCTGAGCACAGTGGTTCAAGACAGAGTTCAGGCGGTAGCGTCGGACCCGGCTGGAGCGGCGCTTCCCTCTCTTCCTCGCCCTTGGGCCAGCCTCTTTTGCTCCCGTTGAGCTGCGCGCGCCTGTGGAAGGCCTGCCCAACCGTCGCTAGAAGAGTCTGTTCAGACGCCGAAAACTACTCGAAAGGTCCCCCCTCAAAGCGGTTTGACCAGGTGAAGGAACACGCAAAGAGAGCCCCCGGTGGCTTTTGTCCGCCAAGCGAGTGTGCCCTGTGGAACGTCAGGATTCTATTTGCCGGCCTGCCGCTGTTACTGACGGAACGAATGCAGACCGTGTGAAAGGTCATCATTTTATCTGCCGTTAAGTAAGCGAACGCTTCTGCTCGGATCAGAGGTAACTCTGTTTCAAGAACTGCAATCTTTTGCAGACGTCTGTGGCGTTTTGGGCAGAGGGACGGTTCTAAACCAATCTGAACCAGAGGCAATTTCGCAGCCAGCCGTCGGTGGTTTCCCGTCTCAGGAATGTAAGGTGCCCGCAGCGGGAGGTTGTTCCGTTAGCGCTTCCGCTTTCGTCAGTGAAGTTCTTCTGCGGAACGTTTGTAGATCCCGTCGTGTTCTTCAAGCTATGTCGTTTGAGCACTGTGCTGATAGGCTGACGTAAGAAAACAGGACACGAAATATACAAGGCGAGAGTGCAAAGCACGGAGCTCTAGGCAAAGGCGGTCCGAACCGCAGCAAAGCCGGAGGTCGACATGTCCAAATAGACCAAATCAGAAACTAAGCAGAGAAAAACGGCATCTGTAGAGAAAGAAAACAGATGGAGGAAAAGAAAGAAAGAACAGGAGGATCCCCTCCCCCCATAGAGGGTCTGTTATCCCCAGATCGAGTGCGTCCAGTGGAATCCATGTGTTGGCAGCCCCAACTGATGACAAAACACGAAGCAAGCATCTGGAGGAAGCTCAAACCCTTCATGCGTTGCCACAGTTACTAGCGAGTGGTTTGCAAGCACAGGCACGTCTGCTGCAAGTACAGCGCCGTCAGGAGACAGGGGTTGCTGGCCCATTCCCCACGCTCGGTGGCTGGGCATCACCGCCCTGGAGTACGGCCGATAGAAAACGGCGGCTGCCATTTGCGCCGCCCGGCAACTCATACTTACCTGGCAGGGGAGATACCATGATCAAGAAGGTGGTTCACCCAGGGCGAGGCTTGGCCATTGCACTCCGGCCACGCTGACCCCTGCGAATTCCCCAAATGTGGGAATCTCGACTGCATAATTTCTGGTAGTGGGGGACTGCGTTCGCGCTCTCCCCTGAGCACAGTGGTTCAAGACAGAGTTCAGGCGGTAGCGTCGGACCCGGCTGGAGCGTCGCTTCCCTCTCTTCCTCGCCCTTGGGCCAGCCTCTTTTGCTCCCGTTGAGCTGCGCGCGCCTGTGGAAGGCCTGCCCAACCGTCGCTAGAAGAGTCTGTTCAGACGCCGAAAACTACTCGAAAGGTCCCCCCTCAAAGCGGTTTGACCAGGTGAAGGAACACGCAAAGAGAGCCCCCGGTGGCTTTTGTCCGCCAAGCGAGTGTGCCCTGTGGAACGTCAGGATTCTATTTGCCGGCCTGCCGCTGTTACTGACGGAACGAATGCAGACCGTGTGAAAGGTCATCATTTTATCTGCCGTTAAGTAAGCGAACGCTTCTGCTCGGATCAGAGGTAACTCTGTTTCAAGAACTGCAATCTTTTGCAGACGTCTGTGGCGTTTTGGGCAGAGGGACGGTTCTAAACCAATCTGAACCAGAGGCAATTTCGCAGCCAGCCGTCGGTGGTTTCCCGTCTCAGGAATGTAAGGTGCCCGCAGCGGGAGGTTGTTCCGTTAGCGCTTCCGCTTTCGTCAGTGAAGTTCTTCTGCGGAACGTTTGTAGATCCCGTCGTGTTCTTCAAGCTATGTCGTTTGAGCACTGTGCTGATAGGCTGACGTAAGAAAACAGGACACGAAATATACAAGGCGAGAGTGCAAAGCACGGAGCTCTAGGCAAAGGCGGTCCGAACCGCAGCAAAGCCGGAGGTCGACATGTCCAAATAGACCAAATCAGAAACTAAGCAGAGAAAAACGGCATCTGTAGAGAAAGAAAACAGATGGAGGAAAAGAAAGAAAGAACAGGAGGATCCCCTCCCCCCATAGAGGGTCTGTTATCCCCAGATCGAGTGCGTCCAGTGGAATCCATGTGTTGGCAGCCCCAAGTGATGACAAAACACGAAGCAAGCATCTGGAGGAAGCTCAAACCCTTCATGCGTTGCCACAGTTACTAGCGAGTGGTTTGCAAGCACAGGCACGTCTGCTGCGAGTACAGCGCCGTCAGGAGACAGGGGTTGCTGGCCCATTCCCCACGCTCGGTGGCTGGGCATCACCGCCCTGGAGTACGGCCGATAGAAAACGGCGGCTGCCATTTGTGCCGCCCGGCAACTCATACTTACCTGGCAGGGGAGATACCATGATCAAGAAGGTGGTTCACCCAGGGCGAGGCTTGGCCATTGCACTCCGGCCACGCTGGCCCCTGCGAATTCCCCAAATGTGGGAATCTCGACTGCATAATTTCTGGTAGTGGGGGACTGCGTTCGCGCTCTCCCCTGAGCACAGTGGTTCAAGACAGAGTTCAGGCGGTAGCGTCGGACCCGACTGGAGCGTCGCTTCCCTCTCTTCCTCGCCCTTGGGCCAGCCTCTTTTGCTCCCGTTGAGCTGCGCGCGCCTGTGGAAGGCCTGCCCAACCGTCGCTAGAAGAGTCTGTTCAGACGCCGAAAACTACTCGAAAGGTCCCCCCTCAAAGCGGTTTGACCAGGTGAAGGAACACGCAAAGAGAGCCCCCGGTGGCTTTTGTCCGCCAAGCGAGTGTGCCCTGTGGAACGTCAGGATTCTATTTGCCGGCCTGCCGCTGTTACTGACGGAACGAATGCAGACCGTGTGAAAGGTCATCATTTTATCTGCCGTTAAGTAAGCGAACGCTTCTGCTCGGATCAGAGGTAACTCTGTTTCAAGAACTGCAATCTTTTGCAGACGTCTGTGGCGTTTTGGGCAGAGGGACGGTTCTAAACCAATCTGAACCAGAGGCAATTTCGCAGCCAGCGGTCGGTGGTTTCCCGTCTCAGGAATGTAAGGTGCCCGCAGCGGGAGGTTGTTCCGTTAGCGCTTCCGCTTTCGTCAGTGAAGTTCTTCTGCGGAACGTTTGTAGATCCCGTCGTGTTCTTCAAGCTATGTCGTTTGAGCACTGTGCTGATAGGCTGACGTAAGAAAACAGGACACGAAATATACAAGGCGAGAGTGCAAAGCACGGAGCTCTAGGCAAAGGCGGTCCGAACCGCAGCAAAGCCGGAGGTCGACATGTCCAAATAGACCAAATCAGAAACTAAGCAGAGAAAAACGGCATCTGTAGAGAAAGAAAACAGATGGAGGAAAAGAAAGAAAGAACAGGAGGATCCCCTCCCCCCATAGAGGGTCTGTTATCCCCAGATCGAGTGCGTCCAGTGGAATCCATGTGTTGGCAGCCCCAAGTGATGACAAAACACGAAGCAAGCATCTGGAGGAAGCTCAAACCCTTCATGCGTTGCCACAGTTACTAGCGAGTGGTTTGCAAGCACAGGCACGTCTGCTGCGAGTACAGCGCCGTCAGGAGACAGGGGTTGCTGGCCCATTCCCCACGCTCGGTGGCTGGGCATCACCGCCCTGGAGTACGGCCGATAGAAAACGGCGGCTGCCATTTGCGCCGCCCGGCAACTCATACTTACCTGGCAGGGGAGATACCATGATCAAGAAGGTGGTTCACCCAGGGCGAGGCTTGGCCATTGCACTCCGGCCACGCTGGCCCCTGCGAATTCCCCAAATGTGGGAATCTCGACTGCATAATTTCTGGTAGTGGGGGACTGCGTTCGCGCTCTCCCCTGAGCACAGTGGTTCAAGACAGAGTTCAGGCGGTAGCGTCGGACCCGGCTGGAGCGTCGCTTCCCTCTCTTCCTCGCCCTTGGGCCAGCCTCTTTTGCTCCCGTTGAGCTGCGCGCGCCTGTGGAAGGCCTGCCCAACCGTCGCTAGAAGAGTCTGTTCAGACGCCGAAAACTACTCGAAAGGTCCCCCCTCAAAGCGGTTTGACCAGGTGAAGGAACACGCAAAGAGAGCCCCCGGTGGCTTTTGTCCGCCAAGCGAGTGTGCCCTGTGGAACGTCAGGATTCTATTTGCCGGCCTGCCGCTGTTACTGACGGAACGAATGCAGACCGTGTGAAAGGTCATCATTTTATCTGCCGTTAAGTAAGCGAACGCTTCTGCTCGGATCAGAGGTAACTCTGTTTCAAGAACTGCAATCTTTTGCAGACGTCTGTGGCGTTTTGGGCAGAGGGACGGTTCTAAACCAATCTGAACCAGAGGCAATTTCGCAGCCAGCCGTCGGTGGTTTCCCGTCTCAGGAATGTAAGGTGCCCGCAGCGGGAGGTTGTTCCGTTAGCACTTCCGCTTTCGTCAGTGAAGTTCTTCTGCGGAACGTTTGTAGATCCCGTCGTGTTCTTCAAGCTATGTCGTTTGAGCACTGTGCTGATAGGCTGACGTAAGAAAACAGGACACGAAATATACAAGGCGAGAGTGCAAAGCACGGAGCTCTAGGCAAAGGCGGTCCGAACCGCAGCAAAGCCGGAGGTCGACATGTCCAAATAGACCAAATCAGAAACTAAGCAGAGAAAAACGGCATCTGTAGAGAAAGAAAACAGATGGAGGAAAAGAAAGAAAGAACAGGAGGATCCCCTCCCCCCATAGAGGGTCTGTTATCCCCAGATCGAGTGCGTCCAGTGGAATCCATGTGTTGGCAGCCCCAAGTGATGACAAAACACGAAGCAAGCATCTGGAGGAAGCTCAAACCCTTCATGCGTTGCCACAGTTACTAGCGAGTGGTTTGCAAGCACAGGCACGTCTGCTGCAAGTACAGCGCCGTCAGGAGACAGGGGTTGCTGGCCCATTCCCCACGCTCGGTGGCTGGGCATCACCGCCCTGGAGTACGGCCGATAGAAAACGGCGGCTGCCATTTGCGCCGCCCGGCAACTCATACTTACCTGGCAGGGGAGATACCATGATCAAGAAGGTGGTTCACCCAGGGCGAGGCTTGGCCATTGCACTCCGGCCACGCTGGCCGCTGCGAATTCCCCAAATGTGGGAATCTCGACTGCATAATTTCTGGTAGTGGGGGACTGCGTTCGCGCTCTCCCCTGAGCACAGTGGTTCAAGACAGAGTTCAGGCGGTAGCGTCGGACCCGGCTGGAGCGTCGCTTCCCTCTCTTCCTCGCCCTTGGGCCAGCCTCTTTTGCTCCCGTTGAGCTGCGCGCGCCTGTGGAAGGCCTGCCCAACCGTCGCTAGAAGAGTCTGTTCAGACGCCGAAAACTACTCGAAAGGTCCCCCCTCAAAGCGGTTTGACCAGGTGAAGGAACACGCAAAGAGAGCCCCCGGTGGCTTTTGTCCGCCAAGCGAGTGTGCCCTGTGGAACGTCAGGATTCTATTTGCCGGCCTGCCGCTGTTACTGACGGAACGAATGCAGACCGTGTGAAAGGTCATCATTTTATCTGCCGTTAAGTAAGCGAACGCTTCTGCTCGGATCAGAGGTAACTCTGTTTCAAGAACTGCAATCTTTTGCAGACGTCTGTGGCGTTTTGGGCAGAGGGACGGTTCTAAACCAATCTGAACCAGAGGCAATTTCGCAGCCAGCGGTCGGTGGTTTCCCGTCTCAGGAATGTAAGGTGCCCGCAGCGGGAGGTTGTTCCGTTAGCGCTTCCGCTTTCGTCAGTGAAGTTCTTCTGCGGAACGTTTGTAGATCCCGTCGTGTTCTTCAAGCTATGTCGTTTGAGCACTGTGCTGATAGGCTGACGTAAGAAAACAGGACACGAAATATACAAGGCGAGAGTGCAAAGCACGGAGCTCTAGGCAAAGGCGGTCCGAACCGCAGCAAAGCCGGAGGTCGACATGTCCAAATAGACCAAATCAGAAACTAAGCAGAGAAAAACGGCATCTGTAGAGAAAGAAAACAGATGGAGGAAAAGAAAGAAAGAACAGGAGGATCCCCTCCCCCCATAGAGGGTCTGTTATCCCCAGATCGAGTGCGTCCAGTGGAATCCATGTGTTGGCAGCCCCAAGTGATGACAAAACACGAAGCAAGCATCTGGAGGAAGCTCAAACCCTTCATGCGTTGCCACAGTTACTAGCGAGTGGTTTGCAAGCACAGGCACGTCTGCTGCAAGTACAGCGCCGTCAGGAGACAGGGGTTGCTGGCCCATTCCCCACGCTCGGTGGCTGGGCATCACCGCCCTGGAGTACGGCCGATAGAAAACGGCGGCTGCCATTTGCGCCGCCCGGCAACTCATACTTACCTTGCAGGGGAGATACCATGATCAAGAAGCTGGTTCACCCAGGGCGAGGCTTGGCCATTGCACTCCGGCCACGCTGACCCCTGCGAATTCCCCAAATGTGGGAATCTCGACTGCATAATTTCTGGTAGTGGGGGACTGCGTTCGCGCTCTCCCCTGAGCACAGTGGTTCAAGACAGAGTTCAGGCGGTAGCGTCGGACCCGGCTGGAGCGTCGCTTCCCTCTCTTCCTCGCCCTTGGGCCAGCCTCTTTTGCTCCCGTTGAGCTGCGCGCGCCTGTGGAAGGCCTGCCCAACCGTCGCTAGAAGAGTCTGTTCAGACGCCGAAAACTACTCGAAAGGTCCCCCCTCAAAGCGGTTTGACCAGGTGAAGGAACACGCAAAGAGAGCCCCCGGTGGCTTTTGTCCGCCAAGCGAGTGTGCCCTGTGGAACGTCAGGATTCTATTTGCCGGCCTGCCGCTGTTACTGACGGAACGAATGCAGACCGTGTGAAAGGTCATCATTTTATCTGCCGTTAAGTAAGCGAACGCTTCTGCTCGGATCAGAGGTAACTCTGTTTCAAGAACTGCAATCTTTTGCAGACGTCTGTGGCGTTTTGGGCAGAGGGACGGTTCTAAACCAATCTGAACCAGAGGCAATTTCGCAGCCAGCGGTCGGTGGTTTCCCGTCTCAGGAATGTAAGGTGCCCGCAGCGGGAGGTTGTTCCGTTAGCGCTTCCGCTTTCGTCAGTGAAGTTCTTCTGCGGAACGTTTGTAGATCCCGTCGTGTTCTTCAAGCTATGTCGTTTGAGCACTGTGCTGATAGGCTGACGTAAGAAAACAGGACACGAAATATACAAGGCGAGAGTGCAAAGCACGGAGCTCTAGGCAAAGGCGGTCCGAACCGCAGCAAAGCCGGAGGTCGACATGTCCAAATAGACCAAATCAGAAACTAAGCAGAGAAAAACGGCATCTGTAGAGAAAGAAAACAGATGGAGGAAAAGAAAGAAAGAACAGGAGGATCCCCTCCCCCCATAGAGGGTCTGTTATCCCCAGATCGAGTGCGTCCAGTGGAATCCATGTGTTGGCAGCCCCAAGTGATGACAAAACACGAAGCAAGCATCTGGAGGAAGCTCAAACCCTTCATGCGTTGCCACAGTTACTAGCGAGTGGTTTGCAAGCACAGGCACGTCTGCTGCAAGTACAGCGCCGTCAGGAGACAGGGGTTGCTGGCCCATTCCCCACGCTCGGTGGCTGGGCATCACCGCCCTGGAGTACGGCCGATAGAAAACGGCGGCTGCCATTTGCGCCGCCCGGCAACTCATACTTACCTTGCAGGGGAGATACCATGATCAAGAAGGTGGTTCACCCAGGGCGAGGCTTGGCCATTGCACTCCGGCCACGCTGACCCCTGCGAATTCCCCAAATGTGGGAATCTCGACTGCATAATTTCTGGTAGTGGGGGACTGCGTTCGCGCTCTCCCCTGAGCACAGTGGTTCAAGACAGAGTTCAGGCGGTAGCGTCGGACCCGGCTGGAGCGTCGCTTCCCTCTCTTCCTCGCCCTTGGGCCAGCCTCTTTTGCTCCCGTTGAGCTGCGCGCGCCTGTGGAAGGCCTGCCCAACCGTCGCTAGAAGAGTCTGTTCAGACGCCGAAAACTACTCGAAAGGTCCCCCCTCAAAGCGGTTTGACCAGGTGAAGGAACACGCAAAGAGAGCCCCCGGTGGCTTTTGTCCGCCAAGCGAGTGTGCCCTGTGGAACGTCAGGATTCTATTTGCCGGCCTGCCGCTGTTACTGACGGAACGAATGCAGACCGTGTGAAAGGTCATCATTTTATCTGCCGTTAAGTAAGCGAACGCTTCTGCTCGGATCAGAGGTAACTCTGTTTCAAGAACTGCAATCTTTTGCAGACGTCTGTGGCGTTTTGGGCAGAGGGACGGTTCTAAACCAATCTGAACCAGAGGCAATTTCGCAGCCAGCCGTCGGTGGTTTCCCGTCTCAGGAATGTAAGGTGCCCGCAGCGGGAGGTTGTTCCGTTAGCGCTTCCGCTTTCGTCAGTGAAGTTCTTCTGCGGAACGTTTGTAGATCCCGTCGTGTTCTTCAAGCTATGTCGTTTGAGCACTGTGCTGATAGGCTGACGTAAGAAAACAGGACACGAAATATACAAGGCGAGAGTGCAAAGCACGGAGCTCTAGGCAAAGGCGGTCCGAACCGCAGCAAAGCCGGAGGTCGACATGTCCAAATAGACCAAATCAGAAACTAAGCAGAGAAAAACGGCATCTGTAGAGAAAGAAAACAGATGGAGGAAAAGAAAGAAAGAACAGGAGGATCCCCTCCCCCCATAGAGGGTCTGTTATCCCCAGATCGAGTGCGTCCAGTGGAATCCATGTGTTGGCAGCCCCAAGTGATGACAAAACACGAAGCAAGCATCTGGAGGAAGCTCAAACCCTTCATGCGTTGCCACAGTTACTAGCGAGTGGTTTGCAAGCACAGGCACGTCTGCTGCAAGTACAGCGCCGTCAGGAGACAGGGGTTGCTGGCCCATTCCCCACGCTCGGTGGCTGGGCATCACCGCCCTGGAGTACGGCCGATAGAAAACGGCGGCTGCCATTTGCGCCGCCCGGCAACTCATACTTACCTTGCAGGGGAGATACCATGATCAAGAAGCTGGTTCACCCAGGGCGAGGCTTGGCCATTGCACTCCGGCCACGCTGACCCCTGCGAATTCCCCAAATGTGGGAATCTCGACTGCATAATTTCTGGTAGTGGGGGACTGCGTTCGCGCTCTCCCCTGAGCACAGTGGTTCAAGACAGAGTTCAGGCGGTAGCGTCGGACCCGGCTGGAGCGTCGCTTCCCTCTCTTCCTCGCCCTTGGGCCAGCCTCTTTTGCTCCCGTTGAGCTGCGCGCGCCTGTGGAAGGCCTGCCCAACCGTCGCTAGAAGAGTCTGTTCAGACGCCGAAAACTACTCGAAAGGTCCCCCCTCAAAGCGGTTTGACCAGGTGAAGGAACACGCAAAGAGAGCCCCCGGTGGCTTTTGTCCGCCAAGCGAGTGTGCCCTGTGGAACGTCAGGATTCTATTTGCCGGCCTGCCGCTGTTACTGACGGAACGAATGCAGACCGTGTGAAAGGTCATCATTTTATCTGCCGTTAAGTAAGCGAACGCTTCTGCTCGGATCAGAGGTAACTCTGTTTCAAGAACTGCAATCTTTTGCAGACGTCTGTGGCGTTTTGGGCAGAGGGACGGTTCTAAACCAATCTGAACCAGAGGCAATTTCGCAGCCAGCCGTCGGTGGTTTCCCGTCTCAGGAATGTAAGGTGCCCGCAGCGGGAGGTTGTTCCGTTAGCGCTTCCGCTTTCGTCAGTGAAGTTCTTCTGCGGAACGTTTGTAGATCCCGTCGTGTTCTTCAAGCTATGTCGTTTGAGCACTGTGCTGATAGGCTGACGTAAGAAAACAGGACACGAAATATACAAGGCGAGAGTGCAAAGCACGGAGCTCTAGGCAAAGGCGGTCCGAACCGCAGCAAAGCCGGAGGTCGACATGTCCAAATAGACCAAATCAGAAACTAAGCAGAGAAAAACGGCATCTGTAGAGAAAGAAAACAGATGGAGGAAAAGAAAGAAAGAACAGGAGGATCCCCTCCCCCCATAGAGGGTCTGTTATCCCCAGATCGAGTGCGTCCAGTGGAATCCATGTGTTGGCAGCCCCAAGTGATGACAAAACCCGAAGCAAGCATCTGGAGGAAGCTCAAACCCTTCATGCGTTGCCACAGTTACTAGCGAGTGGTTTGCAAGCACAGGCACGTCTGCTGCAAGTACAGCGCCGTCAGGAGACAGGGGTTGCTGGCCCATTCCCCACGCTCGGTGGCTGGGCATCACCGCCCTGGAGTACGGCCGATAGAAAACGGCGGCTGCCATTTGCGCCGCCCGGCAACTCATACTTACCTTGCAGGGGAGATACCATGATCAAGAAGGTGGTTCACCCAGGGCGAGGCTTGGCCATTGCACTCCGGCCACGCTGACCCCTGCGAATTCCCCAAATGTGGGAATCTCGACTGCATAATTTCTGGTAGTGGGGGACTGCGTTCGCGCTCTCCCCTGAGCACAGTGGTTCAAGACAGAGTTCAGGCGGTAGCGTCGGACCCGGCTGGAGCGTCGCTTCCCTCTCTTCCTCGCCCTTGGGCCAGCCTCTTTTGCTCCCGTTGAGCTGCGCGCGCCTGTGGAAGGCCTGCCCAACCGTCGCTAGAAGAGTCTGTTCAGACGCCGAAAACTACTCGAAAGGTCCCCCCTCAAAGCGGTTTGACCAGGTGAAGGAACACGCAAAGAGAGCCCCCGGTGGCTTTTGTCCGCCAAGCGAGTGTGCCCTGTGGAACGTCAGGATTCTATTTGCCGGCCTGCCGCTGTTACTGACGGAACGAATGCAGACCGTGTGAAAGGTCATCATTTTATCTGCCGTTAAGTAAGCGAACGCTTCTGCTCGGATCAGAGGTAACTCTGTTTCAAGAACTGCAATCTTTTGCAGACGTCTGTGGCGTTTTGGGCAGAGGGACGGTTCTAAACCAATCTGAACCAGAGGCAATTTCGCAGCCAGCCGTCGGTGGTTTCCCGTCTCAGGAATGTAAGGTGCCCGCAGCGGGAGGTTGTTCCGTTAGCGCTTCCGCTTTCGTCAGTGAAGTTCTTCTGCGGAACGTTTGTAGATCCCGTCGTGTTCTTCAAGCTATGTCGTTTGAGCACTGTGCTGATAGGCTGACGTAAGAAAACAGGACACGAAATATACAAGGCGAGAGTGCAAAGCACGGAGCTCTAGGCAAAGGCGGTCCGAACCGCAGCAAAGCCGGAGGTCGACATGTCCAAATAGACCAAATCAGAAACTAAGCAGAGAAAAACGGCATCTGTAGAGAAAGAAAACAGATGGAGGAAAAGAAAGAAAGAACAGGAGGATCCCCTCCCCCCATAGAGGGTCTGTTATCCCCAGATCGAGTGCGTCCAGTGGAATCCATGTGTTGGCAGCCCCAACTGATGACAAAACACGAAGCAAGCATCTGGAGGAAGCTCAAACCCTTCATGCGTTGCCACAGTTACTAGCGAGTGGTTTGCAAGCACAGGCACGTCTGCTGCAAGTACAGCGCCGTCAGGAGACAGGGGTTGCTGGCCCATTCCCCACGCTCGGTGGCTGGGCATCACCGCCCTGGAGTACGGCCGATAGAAAACGGCGGCTGCCATTTGCGCCGCCCGGCAACTCATACTTACCTTGCAGGGGAGATACCATGATCAAGAAGCTGGTTCACCCAGGGCGAGGCTTGGCCATTGCACTCCGGCCACGCTGACCCCTGCGAATTCCCCAAATGTGGGAATCTCGACTGCATAATTTCTGGTAGTGGGGGACTGCGTTCGCGCTCTCCCCTGAGCACAGTGGTTCAAGACAGAGTTCAGGCGGTAGCGTCGGACCCGGCTGGAGCGTCGCTTCCCTCTCTTCCTCGCCCTTGGGCCAGCCTCTTTTGCTCCCGTTGAGCTGCGCGCGCCTGTGGAAGGCCTGCCCAACCGTCGCTAGAAGAGTCTGTTCAGACGCCGAAAACTACTCGAAAGGTCCCCCCTCAAAGCGGTTTGACCAGGTGAAGGAACACGCAAAGAGAGCCCCCGGTGGCTTTTGTCCGCCAAGCGAGTGTGCCCTGTGGAACGTCAGGATTCTATTTGCCGGCCTGCCGCTGTTACTGACGGAACGAATGCAGACCGTGTGAAAGGTCATCATTTTATCTGCCGTTAAGTAAGCGAACGCTTCTGCTCGGATCAGAGGTAACTCTGTTTCAAGAACTGCAATCTTTTGCAGACGTCTGTGGCGTTTTGGGCAGAGGGACGGTTCTAAACCAATCTGAACCAGAGGCAATTTCGCAGCCAGCCGTCGGTGGTTTCCCGTCTCAGGAATGTAAGGTGCCCGCAGCGGGAGGTTGTTCCGTTAGCGCTTCCGCTTTCGTCAGTGAAGTTCTTCTGCGGAACGTTTGTAGATCCCGTCGTGTTCTTCAAGCTATGTCGTTTGAGCACTGTGCTGATAGGCTGACGTAAGAAAACAGGACACGAAATATACAAGGCGAGAGTGCAAAGCACGGAGCTCTAGGCAAAGGCGGTCCGAACCGCAGCAAAGCCGGAGGTCGACATGTCCAAATAGACCAAATCAGAAACTAAGCAGAGAAAAACGGCATCTGTAGAGAAAGAAAACAGATGGAGGAAAAGAAAGAAAGAACAGGAGGATCCCCTCCCCCCATAGAGGGTCTGTTATCCCCAGATCGAGTGCGTCCAGTGGAATCCATGTGTTGGCAGCCCCAAGTGATGACAAAACACGAAGCAAGCATCTGGAGGAAGCTCAAACCCTTCATGCGTTGCCACAGTTACTAGCGAGTGGTTTGCAAGCACAGGCACGTCTGCTGCGAGTACAGCGCCGTCAGGAGACAGGGGTTGCTGGCCCATTCCCCACGCTCGGTGGCTGGGCATCACCGCCCTGGAGTACGGCCGATAGAAAACGGCGGCTGCCATTTGCGCCGCCCGGCAACTCATACTTACCTTGCAGGGGAGATACCATGATCAAGAAGGTGGTTCACCCAGGGCGAGGCTTGGCCATTGCACTCCGGCCACGCTGACCCCTGCGAATTCCCCAAATGTGGGAATCTCGACTGCATAATTTCTGGTAGTGGGGGACTGCGTTCGCGCTCTCCCCTGAGCACAGTGGTTCAAGACAGAGTTCAGGCGGTAGCGTCGGACCCGGCTGGAGCGTCGCTTCCCTCTCTTCCTCGCCCTTGGGCCAGCCTCTTTTGCTCCCGTTGAGCTGCGCGCGCCTGTGGAAGGCCTGCCCAACCGTCGCTAGAAGAGTCTGTTCAGACGCCGAAAACTACTCGAAAGGTCCCCCCTCAAAGCGGTTTGACCAGGTGAAGGAACACGCAAAGAGAGCCCCCGGTGGCTTTTGTCCGCCAAGCGAGTGTGCCCTGTGGAACGTCAGGATTCTATTTGCCGGCCTGCCGCTGTTACTGACGGAACGAATGCAGACCGTGTGAAAGGTCATCATTTTATCTGCCGTTAAGTAAGCGAACGCTTCTGCTCGGATCAGAGGTAACTCTGTTTCAAGAACTGCAATCTTTTGCAGACGTCTGTGGCGTTTTGGGCAGAGGGACGGTTCTAAACCAATCTGAACCAGAGGCAATTTCGCAGCCAGCCGTCGGTGGTTTCCCGTCTCAGGAATGTAAGGTGCCCGCAGCGGGAGGTTGTTCCGTTAGCGCTTCCGCTTTCGTCAGTGAAGTTCTTCTGCGGAACGTTTGTAGATCCCGTCGTGTTCTTCAAGCTATGTCGTTTGAGCACTGTGCTGATAGGCTGACGTAAGAAAACAGGACACGAAATATACAAGGCGAGAGTGCAAAGCACGGAGCTCTAGGCAAAGGCGGTCCGAACCGCAGCAAAGCCGGAGGTCGACATGTCCAAATAGACCAAATCAGAAACTAAGCAGAGAAAAACGGCATCTGTAGAGAAAGAAAACAGATGGAGGAAAAGAAAGAAAGAACAGGAGAATCCCCTCCCCCCATAGAGGGTCTGTTATCCCCAGATCGAGTGCGTCCAGTGGAATCCATGTGTTGGCAGCCCCAACTGATGACAAAACACGAAGCAAGCATCTGGAGGAAGCTCAAACCCTTCATGCGTTGCCACAGTTACTAGCGAGTGGTTTGCAAGCACAGGCACGTCTGCTGCAAGTACAGCGCCGTCAGGAGACAGGGGTTGCTGGCCCATTCCCCACGCTCGGTGGCTGGGCATCACCGCCCTGGAGTACGGCCGATAGAAAACGGCGGCTGCCATTTGCGCCGCCCGGCAACTCATACTTACCTGGCAGGGGAGATACCATGATCAAGAAGGTGGTTCACCCAGGGCGAGGCTTGGCCATTGCACTCCGGCCACGCTGACCCCTGCGAATTCCCCAAATGTGGGAATCTCGACTGCATAATTTCTGGTAGTGGGGGACTGCGTTCGCGCTCTCCCCTGAGCACAGTGGTTCAAGACAGAGTTCAGGCGGTAGCGTCGGACCCGGCTGGAGCGTCGCTTCCCTCTCTTCCTCGCCCTTGGGCCAGCCTCTTTTGCTCCCGTTGAGCTGCGCGCGCCTGTGGAAGGCCTGCCCAACCGTCGCTAGAAGAGTCTGTTCAGACGCCGAAAACTACTCGAAAGGTCCCCCCTCAAAGCGGTTTGACCAGGTGAAGGAACACGCAAAGAGAGCCCCCGGTGGCTTTTGTCCGCCAAGCGAGTGTGCCCTGTGGAACGTCAGGATTCTATTTGCCGGCCTGCCGCTGTTACTGACGGAACGAATGCAGACCGTGTGAAAGGTCATCATTTTATCTGCCGTTAAGTAAGCGAACGCTTCTGCTCGGATCAGAGGTAACTCTGTTTCAAGAACTGCAATCTTTTGCAGACGTCTGTGGCGTTTTGGGCAGAGGGACGGTTCTAAACCAATCTGAACCAGAGGCAATTTCGCAGCCAGCCGTCGGTGGTTTCCCGTCTCAGGAATGTAAGGTGCCCGCAGCGGGAGGTTGTTCCGTTAGCGCTTCCGCTTTCGTCAGTGAAGTTCTTCTGCGGAACGTTTGTAGATCCCGTCGTGTTCTTCAAGCTATGTCGTTTGAGCACTGTGCTGATAGGCTGACGTAAGAAAACAGGACACGAAATATACAAGGCGAGAGTGCAAAGCACGGAGCTCTAGGCAAAGGCGGTCCGAACCGCAGCAAAGCCGGAGGTCGACATGTCCAAATAGACCAAATCAGAAACTAAGCAGAGAAAAACGGCATCTGTAGAGAAAGAAAACAGATGGAGGAAAAGAAAGAAAGAACAGGAGGATCCCCTCCCCCCATAGAGGGTCTGTTATCCCCAGATCGAGTGCGTCCAGTGGAATCCATGTGTTGGCAGCCCCAAGTGATGACAAAACACGAAGCAAGCATCTGGAGGAAGCTCAAACCCTTCATGCGTTGCCACAGTTACTAGCGAGTGGTTTGCAAGCACAGGCACGTCTGCTGCGAGTACAGCGCCGTCAGGAGACAGGGGTTGCTGGCCCATTCCCCACGCTCGGTGGCTGGGCATCACCGCCCTGGAGTACGGCCGATAGAAAACGGCGGCTGCCATTTGCGCCGCCCGGCAACTCATACTTACCTGGCAGGGGAGATACCATGATCAAGAAGGTGGTTCACCCAGGGCGAGGCTTGGCCATTGCACTCCGGCCACGCTGGCCCCTGCGAATTCCCCAAATGTGGGAATCTCGACTGCATAATTTCTGGTAGTGGGGGACTGCGTTCGCGCTCTCCCCTGAGCACAGTGGTTCAAGACAGAGTTCAGGCGGTAGCGTCGGACCCGGCTGGAGCGTCGCTTCCCTCTCTTCCTCGCCCTTGGGCCAGCCTCTTTTGCTCCCGTTGAGCTGCGCGCGCCTGTGGAAGGCCTGCCCAACCGTCGCTAGAAGAGTCTGTTCAGACGCCGAAAACTACTCGAAAGGTCCCCCCTCAAAGCGGTTTGACCAGGTGAAGGAACACGCAAAGAGAGCCCCCGGTGGCTTTTGTCCGCCAAGCGAGTGTGCCCTGTGGAACGTCAGGATTCTATTTGCCGGCCTGCCGCTGTTACTGACGGAACGAATGCAGACCGTGTGAAAGGTCATCATTTTATCTGCCGTTAAGTAAGCGAACGCTTCTGCTCGGATCAGAGGTAACTCTGTTTCAAGAACTGCAATCTTTTGCAGACGTCTGTGGCGTTTTGGGCAGAGGGACGGTTCTAAACCAATCTGAACCAGAGGCAATTTCGCAGCCAGCGGTCGGTGGTTTCCCGTCTCAGGAATGTAAGGTGCCCGCAGCGGGAGGTTGTTCCGTTAGCGCTTCCGCTTTCGTCAGTGAAGTTCTTCTGCGGAACGTTTGTAGATCCCGTCGTGTTCTTCAAGCTATGTCGTTTGAGCACTGTGCTGATAGGCTGACGTAAGAAAACAGGACACGAAATATACAAGGCGAGAGTGCAAAGCACGGAGCTCTAGGCAAAGGCGGTCCGAACCGCAGCAAAGCCGGAGGTCGACATGTCCAAATAGACCAAATCAGAAACTAAGCAGAGAAAAACGGCATCTGTAGAGAAAGAAAACAGATGGAGGAAAAGAAAGAAAGAACAGGAGGATCCCCTCCCCCCATAGAGGGTCTGTTATCCCCAGATCGAGTGCGTCCAGTGGAATCCATGTGTTGGCAGCCCCAAGTGATGACAAAACACGAAGCAAGCATCTGGAGGAAGCTCAAACCCTTCATGCGTTGCCACAGTTACTAGCGAGTGGTTTGCAAGCACAGGCACGTCTGCTGCAAGTACAGCGCCGTCAGGAGACAGGGGTTGCTGGCCCATTCCCCACGCTCGGTGGCTGGGCATCACCGCCCTGGAGTACGGCCGATAGAAAACGGCGGCTGCCATTTGCGCCGCCCGGCAACTCATACTTACCTTGCAGGGGAGATACCATGATCAAGAAGGTGGTTCACCCAGGGCGAGGCTTGGCCATTGCACTCCGGCCACGCTGACCCCTGCGAATTCCCCAAATGTGGGAATCTCGACTGCATAATTTCTGGTAGTGGGGGACTGCGTTCGCGCTCTCCCCTGAGCACAGTGGTTCAAGACAGAGTTCAGGCGGTAGCGTCGGACCCGGCTGGAGCGTCGCTTCCCTCTCTTCCTCGCCCTTGGGCCAGCCTCTTTTGCTCCCGTTGAGCTGCGCGCGCCTGTGGAAGGCCTGCCCAACCGTCGCTAGAAGAGTCTGTTCAGACGCCGAAAACTACTCGAAAGGTCCCCCCTCAAAGCGGTTTGACCAGGTGAAGGAACACGCAAAGAGAGCCCCCGGTGGCTTTTGTCCGCCAAGCGAGTGTGCCCTGTGGAACGTCAGGATTCTATTTGCCGGCCTGCCGCTGTTACTGACGGAACGAATGCAGACCGTGTGAAAGGTCATCATTTTATCTGCCGTTAAGTAAGCGAACGCTTCTGCTCGGATCAGAGGTAACTCTGTTTCAAGAACTGCAATCTTTTGCAGACGTCTGTGGCGTTTTGGGCAGAGGGACGGTTCTAAACCAATCTGAACCAGAGGCAATTTCGCAGCCAGCGGTCGGTGGTTTCCCGTCTCAGGAATGTAAGGTGCCCGCAGCGGGAGGTTGTTCCGTTAGCGCTTCCGCTTTCGTCAGTGAAGTTCTTCTGCGGAACGTTTGTAGATCCCGTCGTGTTCTTCAAGCTATGTCGTTTGAGCACTGTGCTGATAGGCTGACGTAAGAAAACAGGACACGAAATATACAAGGCGAGAGTGCAAAGCACGGAGCTCTAGGCAAAGGCGGTCCGAACCGCAGCAAAGCCGGAGGTCGACATGTCCAAATAGACCAAATCAGAAACTAAGCAGAGAAAAACGGCATCTGTAGAGAAAGAAAACAGATGGAGGAAAAGAAAGAAAGAACAGGAGGATCCCCTCCCCCCATAGAGGGTCTGTTATCCCCAGATCGAGTGCGTCCAGTGGAATCCATGTGTTGGCAGCCCCAAGTGATGACAAAACACGAAGCAAGCATCTGGAGGAAGCTCAAACCCTTCATGCGTTGCCACAGTTACTAGCGAGTGGTTTGCAAGCACAGGCACGTCTGCTGCAAGTACAGCGCCGTCAGGAGACAGGGGTTGCTGGCCCATTCCCCACGCTCGGTGGCTGGGCATCACCGCCCTGGAGTACGGCCGATAGAAAACGGCGGCTGCCATTTGCGCCGCCCGGCAACTCATACTTACCTTGCAGGGGAGATACCATGATCAAGAAGGTGGTTCACCCAGGGCGAGGCTTGGCCATTGCACTCCGGCCACGCTGACCCCTGCGAATTCCCCAAATGTGGGAATCTCGACTGCATAATTTCTGGTAGTGGGGGACTGCGTTCGCGCTCTCCCCTGAGCACAGTGGTTCAAGACAGAGTTCAGGCGGTAGCGTCGGACCCGGCTGGAGCGTCGCTTCCCTCTCTTCCTCGCCCTTGGGCCAGCCTCTTTTGCTCCCGTTGAGCTGCGCGCGCCTGTGGAAGGCCTGCCCAACCGTCGCTAGAAGAGTCTGTTCAGACGCCGAAAACTACTCGAAAGGTCCCCCCTCAAAGCGGTTTGACCAGGTGAAGGAACACGCAAAGAGAGCCCCCGGTGGCTTTTGTCCGCCAAGCGAGTGTGCCCTGTGGAACGTCAGGATTCTATTTGCCGGCCTGCCGCTGTTACTGACGGAACGAATGCAGACCGTGTGAAAGGTCATCATTTTATCTGCCGTTAAGTAAGCGAACGCTTCTGCTCGGATCAGAGGTAACTCTGTTTCAAGAACTGCAATCTTTTGCAGACGTCTGTGGCGTTTTGGGCAGAGGGACGGTTCTAAACCAATCTGAACCAGAGGCAATTTCGCAGCCAGCCGTCGGTGGTTTCCCGTCTCAGGAATGTAAGGTGCCCGCAGCGGGAGGTTGTTCCGTTAGCGCTTCCGCTTTCGTCAGTGAAGTTCTTCTGCGGAACGTTTGTAGATCCCGTCGTGTTCTTCAAGCTATGTCGTTTGAGCACTGTGCTGATAGGCTGACGTAAGAAAACAGGACACGAAATATACAAGGCGAGAGTGCAAAGCACGGAGCTCTAGGCAAAGGCGGTCCGAACCGCAGCAAAGCCGGAGGTCGACATGTCCAAATAGACCAAATCAGAAACTAAGCAGAGAAAAACGGCATCTGTAGAGAAAGAAAACAGATGGAGGAAAAGAAAGAAAGAACAGGAGGATCCCCTCCCCCCATAGAGGGTCTGTTATCCCCAGATCGAGTGCGTCCAGTGGAATCCATGTGTTGGCAGCCCCAAGTGATGACAAAACACGAAGCAAGCATCTGGAGGAAGCTCAAACCCTTCATGCGTTGCCACAGTTACTAGCGAGTGGTTTGCAAGCACAGGCACGTCTGCTGCAAGTACAGCGCCGTCAGGAGACAGGGGTTGCTGGCCCATTCCCCACGCTCGGTGGCTGGGCATCACCGCCCTGGAGTACGGCCGATAGAAAACGGCGGCTGCCATTTGCGCCGCCCGGCAACTCATACTTACCTTGCAGGGGAGATACCATGATCAAGAAGCTGGTTCACCCAGGGCGAGGCTTGGCCATTGCACTCCGGCCACGCTGACCCCTGCGAATTCCCCAAATGTGGGAATCTCGACTGCATAATTTCTGGTAGTGGGGGACTGCGTTCGCGCTCTCCCCTGAGCACAGTGGTTCAAGACAGAGTTCAGGCGGTAGCGTCGGACCCGGCTGGAGCGTCGCTTCCCTCTCTTCCTCGCCCTTGGGCCAGCCTCTTTTGCTCCCGTTGAGCTGCGCGCGCCTGTGGAAGGCCTGCCCAACCGTCGCTAGAAGAGTCTGTTCAGACGCCGAAAACTACTCGAAAGGTCCCCCCTCAAAGCGGTTTGACCAGGTGAAGGAACACGCAAAGAGAGCCCCCGGTGGCTTTTGTCCGCCAAGCGAGTGTGCCCTGTGGAACGTCAGGATTCTATTTGCCGGCCTGCCGCTGTTACTGACGGAACGAATGCAGACCGTGTGAAAGGTCATCATTTTATCTGCCGTTAAGTAAGCGAACGCTTCTGCTCGGATCAGAGGTAACTCTGTTTCAAGAACTGCAATCTTTTGCAGACGTCTGTGGCGTTTTGGGCAGAGGGACGGTTCTAAACCAATCTGAACCAGAGGCAATTTCGCAGCCAGCCGTCGGTGGTTTCCCGTCTCAGGAATGTAAGGTGCCCGCAGCGGGAGGTTGTTCCGTTAGCGCTTCCGCTTTCGTCAGTGAAGTTCTTCTGCGGAACGTTTGTAGATCCCGTCGTGTTCTTCAAGCTATGTCGTTTGAGCACTGTGCTGATAGGCTGACGTAAGAAAACAGGACACGAAATATACAAGGCGAGAGTGCAAAGCACGGAGCTCTAGGCAAAGGCGGTCCGAACCGCAGCAAAGCCGGAGGTCGACATGTCCAAATAGACCAAATCAGAAACTAAGCAGAGAAAAACGGCATCTGTAGAGAAAGAAAACAGATGGAGGAAAAGAAAGAAAGAACAGGAGGATCCCCTCCCCCCATAGAGGGTCTGTTATCCCCAGATCGAGTGCGTCCAGTGGAATCCATGTGTTGGCAGCCCCAAGTGATGACAAAACCCGAAGCAAGCATCTGGAGGAAGCTCAAACCCTTCATGCGTTGCCACAGTTACTAGCGAGTGGTTTGCAAGCACAGGCACGTCTGCTGCAAGTACAGCGCCGTCAGGAGACAGGGGTTGCTGGCCCATTCCCCACGCTCGGTGGCTGGGCATCACCGCCCTGGAGTACGGCCGATAGAAAACGGCGGCTGCCATTTGCGCCGCCCGGCAACTCATACTTACCTTGCAGGGGAGATACCATGATCAAGAAGGTGGTTCACCCAGGGCGAGGCTTGGCCATTGCACTCCGGCCACGCTGACCCCTGCGAATTCCCCAAATGTGGGAATCTCGACTGCATAATTTCTGGTAGTGGGGGACTGCGTTCGCGCTCTCCCCTGAGCACAGTGGTTCAAGACAGAGTTCAGGCGGTAGCGTCGGACCCGGCTGGAGCGTCGCTTCCCTCTCTTCCTCGCCCTTGGGCCAGCCTCTTTTGCTCCCGTTGAGCTGCGCGCGCCTGTGGAAGGCCTGCCCAACCGTCGCTAGAAGAGTCTGTTCAGACGCCGAAAACTACTCGAAAGGTCCCCCCTCAAAGCGGTTTGACCAGGTGAAGGAACACGCAAAGAGAGCCCCCGGTGGCTTTTGTCCGCCAAGCGAGTGTGCCCTGTGGAACGTCAGGATTCTATTTGCCGGCCTGCCGCTGTTACTGACGGAACGAATGCAGACCGTGTGAAAGGTCATCATTTTATCTGCCGTTAAGTAAGCGAACGCTTCTGCTCGGATCAGAGGTAACTCTGTTTCAAGAACTGCAATCTTTTGCAGACGTCTGTGGCGTTTTGGGCAGAGGGACGGTTCTAAACCAATCTGAACCAGAGGCAATTTCGCAGCCAGCCGTCGGTGGTTTCCCGTCTCAGGAATGTAAGGTGCCCGCAGCGGGAGGTTGTTCCGTTAGCGCTTCCGCTTTCGTCAGTGAAGTTCTTCTGCGGAACGTTTGTAGATCCCGTCGTGTTCTTCAAGCTATGTCGTTTGAGCACTGTGCTGATAGGCTGACGTAAGAAAACAGGACACGAAATATACAAGGCGAGAGTGCAAAGCACGGAGCTCTAGGCAAAGGCGGTCCGAACCGCAGCAAAGCCGGAGGTCGACATGTCCAAATAGACCAAATCAGAAACTAAGCAGAGAAAAACGGCATCTGTAGAGAAAGAAAACAGATGGAGGAAAAGAAAGAAAGAACAGGAGGATCCCCTCCCCCCATAGAGGGTCTGTTATCCCCAGATCGAGTGCGTCCAGTGGAATCCATGTGTTGGCAGCCCCAACTGATGACAAAACACGAAGCAAGCATCTGGAGGAAGCTCAAACCCTTCATGCGTTGCCACAGTTACTAGCGAGTGGTTTGCAAGCACAGGCACGTCTGCTGCAAGTACAGCGCCGTCAGGAGACAGGGGTTGCTGGCCCATTCCCCACGCTCGGTGGCTGGGCATCACCGCCCTGGAGTACGGCCGATAGAAAACGGCGGCTGCCATTTGCGCCGCCCGGCAACTCATACTTACCTTGCAGGGGAGATACCATGATCAAGAAGCTGGTTCACCCAGGGCGAGGCTTGGCCATTGCACTCCGGCCACGCTGACCCCTGCGAATTCCCCAAATGTGGGAATCTCGACTGCATAATTTCTGGTAGTGGGGGACTGCGTTCGCGCTCTCCCCTGAGCACAGTGGTTCAAGACAGAGTTCAGGCGGTAGCGTCGGACCCGGCTGGAGCGTCGCTTCCCTCTCTTCCTCGCCCTTGGGCCAGCCTCTTTTGCTCCCGTTGAGCTGCGCGCGCCTGTGGAAGGCCTGCCCAACCGTCGCTAGAAGAGTCTGTTCAGACGCCGAAAACTACTCGAAAGGTCCCCCCTCAAAGCGGTTTGACCAGGTGAAGGAACACGCAAAGAGAGCCCCCGGTGGCTTTTGTCCGCCAAGCGAGTGTGCCCTGTGGAACGTCAGGATTCTATTTGCCGGCCTGCCGCTGTTACTGACGGAACGAATGCAGACCGTGTGAAAGGTCATCATTTTATCTGCCGTTAAGTAAGCGAACGCTTCTGCTCGGATCAGAGGTAACTCTGTTTCAAGAACTGCAATCTTTTGCAGACGTCTGTGGCGTTTTGGGCAGAGGGACGGTTCTAAACCAATCTGAACCAGAGGCAATTTCGCAGCCAGCCGTCGGTGGTTTCCCGTCTCAGGAATGTAAGGTGCCCGCAGCGGGAGGTTGTTCCGTTAGCGCTTCCGCTTTCGTCAGTGAAGTTCTTCTGCGGAACGTTTGTAGATCCCGTCGTGTTCTTCAAGCTATGTCGTTTGAGCACTGTGCTGATAGGCTGACGTAAGAAAACAGGACACGAAATATACAAGGCGAGAGTGCAAAGCACGGAGCTCTAGGCAAAGGCGGTCCGAACCGCAGCAAAGCCGGAGGTCGACATGTCCAAATAGACCAAATCAGAAACTAAGCAGAGAAAAACGGCATCTGTAGAGAAAGAAAACAGATGGAGGAAAAGAAAGAAAGAACAGGAGGATCCCCTCCCCCCATAGAGGGTCTGTTATCCCCAGATCGAGTGCGTCCAGTGGAATCCATGTGTTGGCAGCCCCAAGTGATGACAAAACACGAAGCAAGCATCTGGAGGAAGCTCAAACCCTTCATGCGTTGCCACAGTTACTAGCGAGTGGTTTGCAAGCACAGGCACGTCTGCTGCGAGTACAGCGCCGTCAGGAGACAGGGGTTGCTGGCCCATTCCCCACGCTCGGTGGCTGGGCATCACCGCCCTGGAGTACGGCCGATAGAAAACGGCGGCTGCCATTTGCGCCGCCCGGCAACTCATACTTACCTTGCAGGGGAGATACCATGATCAAGAAGGTGGTTCACCCAGGGCGAGGCTTGGCCATTGCACTCCGGCCACGCTGACCCCTGCGAATTCCCCAAATGTGGGAATCTCGACTGCATAATTTCTGGTAGTGGGGGACTGCGTTCGCGCTCTCCCCTGAGCACAGTGGTTCAAGACAGAGTTCAGGCGGTAGCGTCGGACCCGGCTGGAGCGTCGCTTCCCTCTCTTCCTCGCCCTTGGGCCAGCCTCTTTTGCTCCCGTTGAGCTGCGCGCGCCTGTGGAAGGCCTGCCCAACCGTCGCTAGAAGAGTCTGTTCAGACGCCGAAAACTACTCGAAAGGTCCCCCCTCAAAGCGGTTTGACCAGGTGAAGGAACACGCAAAGAGAGCCCCCGGTGGCTTTTGTCCGCCAAGCGAGTGTGCCCTGTGGAACGTCAGGATTCTATTTGCCGGCCTGCCGCTGTTACTGACGGAACGAATGCAGACCGTGTGAAAGGTCATCATTTTATCTGCCGTTAAGTAAGCGAACGCTTCTGCTCGGATCAGAGGTAACTCTGTTTCAAGAACTGCAATCTTTTGCAGACGTCTGTGGCGTTTTGGGCAGAGGGACGGTTCTAAACCAATCTGAACCAGAGGCAATTTCGCAGCCAGCCGTCGGTGGTTTCCCGTCTCAGGAATGTAAGGTGCCCGCAGCGGGAGGTTGTTCCGTTAGCGCTTCCGCTTTCGTCAGTGAAGTTCTTCTGCGGAACGTTTGTAGATCCCGTCGTGTTCTTCAAGCTATGTCGTTTGAGCACTGTGCTGATAGGCTGACGTAAGAAAACAGGACACGAAATATACAAGGCGAGAGTGCAAAGCACGGAGCTCTAGGCAAAGGCGGTCCGAACCGCAGCAAAGCCGGAGGTCGACATGTCCAAATAGACCAAATCAGAAACTAAGCAGAGAAAAACGGCATCTGTAGAGAAAGAAAACAGATGGAGGAAAAGAAAGAAAGAACAGGAGAATCCCCTCCCCCCATAGAGGGTCTGTTATCCCCAGATCGAGTGCGTCCAGTGGAATCCATGTGTTGGCAGCCCCAACTGATGACAAAACACGAAGCAAGCATCTGGAGGAAGCTCAAACCCTTCATGCGTTGCCACAGTTACTAGCGAGTGGTTTGCAAGCACAGGCACGTCTGCTGCAAGTACAGCGCCGTCAGGAGACAGGGGTTGCTGGCCCATTCCCCACGCTCGGTGGCTGGGCATCACCGCCCTGGAGTACGGCCGATAGAAAACGGCGGCTGCCATTTGCGCCGCCCGGCAACTCATACTTACCTGGCAGGGGAGATACCATGATCAAGAAGGTGGTTCACCCAGGGCGAGGCTTGGCCATTGCACTCCGGCCACGCTGACCCCTGCGAATTCCCCAAATGTGGGAATCTCGACTGCATAATTTCTGGTAGTGGGGGACTGCGTTCGCGCTCTCCCCTGAGCACAGTGGTTCAAGACAGAGTTCAGGCGGTAGCGTCGGACCCGGCTGGAGCGTCGCTTCCCTCTCTTCCTCGCCCTTGGGCCAGCCTCTTTTGCTCCCGTTGAGCTGCGCGCGCCTGTGGAAGGCCTGCCCAACCGTCGCTAGAAGAGTCTGTTCAGACGCCGAAAACTACTCGAAAGGTCCCCCCTCAAAGCGGTTTGACCAGGTGAAGGAACACGCAAAGAGAGCCCCCGGTGGCTTTTGTCCGCCAAGCGAGTGTGCCCTGTGGAACGTCAGGATTCTATTTGCCGGCCTGCCGCTGTTACTGACGGAACGAATGCAGACCGTGTGAAAGGTCATCATTTTATCTGCCGTTAAGTAAGCGAACGCTTCTGCTCGGATCAGAGGTAACTCTGTTTCAAGAACTGCAATCTTTTGCAGACGTCTGTGGCGTTTTGGGCAGAGGGACGGTTCTAAACCAATCTGAACCAGAGGCAATTTCGCAGCCAGCCGTCGGTGGTTTCCCGTCTCAGGAATGTAAGGTGCCCGCAGCGGGAGGTTGTTCCGTTAGCGCTTCCGCTTTCGTCAGTGAAGTTCTTCTGCGGAACGTTTGTAGATCCCGTCGTGTTCTTCAAGCTATGTCGTTTGAGCACTGTGCTGATAGGCTGACGTAAGAAAACAGGACACGAAATATACAAGGCGAGAGTGCAAAGCACGGAGCTCTAGGCAAAGGCGGTCCGAACCGCAGCAAAGCCGGAGGTCGACATGTCCAAATAGACCAAATCAGAAACTAAGCAGAGAAAAACGGCATCTGTAGAGAAAGAAAACAGATGGAGGAAAAGAAAGAAAGAACAGGAGGATCCCCTCCCCCCATAGAGGGTCTGTTATCCCCAGATCGAGTGCGTCCAGTGGAATCCATGTGTTGGCAGCCCCAAGTGATGACAAAACACGAAGCAAGCATCTGGAGGAAGCTCAAACCCTTCATGCGTTGCCACAGTTACTAGCGAGTGGTTTGCAAGCACAGGCACGTCTGCTGCGAGTACAGCGCCGTCAGGAGACAGGGGTTGCTGGCCCATTCCCCACGCTCGGTGGCTGGGCATCACCGCCCTGGAGTACGGCCGATAGAAAACGGCGGCTGCCATTTGCGCCGCCCGGCAACTCATACTTACCTGGCAGGGGAGATACCATGATCAAGAAGGTGGTTCACCCAGGGCGAGGCTTGGCCATTGCACTCCGGCCACGCTGGCCCCTGCGAATTCCCCAAATGTGGGAATCTCGACTGCATAATTTCTGGTAGTGGGGGACTGCGTTCGCGCTCTCCCCTGAGCACAGTGGTTCAAGACAGAGTTCAGGCGGTAGCGTCGGACCCGGCTGGAGCGTCGCTTCCCTCTCTTCCTCGCCCTTGGGCCAGCCTCTTTTGCTCCCGTTGAGCTGCGCGCGCCTGTGGAAGGCCTGCCCAACCGTCGCTAGAAGAGTCTGTTCAGACGCCGAAAACTACTCGAAAGGTCCCCCCTCAAAGCGGTTTGACCAGGTGAAGGAACACGCAAAGAGAGCCCCCGGTGGCTTTTGTCCGCCAAGCGAGTGTGCCCTGTGGAACGTCAGGATTCTATTTGCCGGCCTGCCGCTGTTACTGACGGAACGAATGCAGACCGTGTGAAAGGTCATCATTTTATCTGCCGTTAAGTAAGCGAACGCTTCTGCTCGGATCAGAGGTAACTCTGTTTCAAGAACTGCAATCTTTTGCAGACGTCTGTGGCGTTTTGGGCAGAGGGACGGTTCTAAACCAATCTGAACCAGAGGCAATTTCGCAGCCAGCGGTCGGTGGTTTCCCGTCTCAGGAATGTAAGGTGCCCGCAGCGGGAGGTTGTTCCGTTAGCGCTTCCGCTTTCGTCAGTGAAGTTCTTCTGCGGAACGTTTGTAGATCCCGTCGTGTTCTTCAAGCTATGTCGTTTGAGCACTGTGCTGATAGGCTGACGTAAGAAAACAGGACACGAAATATACAAGGCGAGAGTGCAAAGCACGGAGCTCTAGGCAAAGGCGGTCCGAACCGCAGCAAAGCCGGAGGTCGACATGTCCAAATAGACCAAATCAGAAACTAAGCAGAGAAAAACGGCATCTGTAGAGAAAGAAAACAGATGGAGGAAAAGAAAGAAAGAACAGGAGGATCCCCTCCCCCCATAGAGGGTCTGTTATCCCCAGATCGAGTGCGTCCAGTGGAATCCATGTGTTGGCAGCCCCAAGTGATGACAAAACACGAAGCAAGCATCTGGAGGAAGCTCAAACCCTTCATGCGTTGCCACAGTTACTAGCGAGTGGTTTGCAAGCACAGGCACGTCTGCTGCAAGTACAGCGCCGTCAGGAGACAGGGGTTGCTGGCCCATTCCCCACGCTCGGTGGCTGGGCATCACCGCCCTGGAGTACGGCCGATAGAAAACGGCGGCTGCCATTTGCGCCGCCCGGCAACTCATACTTACCTTGCAGGGGAGATACCATGATCAAGAAGGTGGTTCACCCAGGGCGAGGCTTGGCCATTGCACTCCGGCCACGCTGACCCCTGCGAATTCCCCAAATGTGGGAATCTCGACTGCATAATTTCTGGTAGTGGGGGACTGCGTTCGCGCTCTCCCCTGAGCACAGTGGTTCAAGACAGAGTTCAGGCGGTAGCGTCGGACCCGGCTGGAGCGTCGCTTCCCTCTCTTCCTCGCCCTTGGGCCAGCCTCTTTTGCTCCCGTTGAGCTGCGCGCGCCTGTGGAAGGCCTGCCCAACCGTCGCTAGAAGAGTCTGTTCAGACGCCGAAAACTACTCGAAAGGTCCCCCCTCAAAGCGGTTTGACCAGGTGAAGGAACACGCAAAGAGAGCCCCCGGTGGCTTTTGTCCGCCAAGCGAGTGTGCCCTGTGGAACGTCAGGATTCTATTTGCCGGCCTGCCGCTGTTACTGACGGAACGAATGCAGACCGTGTGAAAGGTCATCATTTTATCTGCCGTTAAGTAAGCGAACGCTTCTGCTCGGATCAGAGGTAACTCTGTTTCAAGAACTGCAATCTTTTGCAGACGTCTGTGGCGTTTTGGGCAGAGGGACGGTTCTAAACCAATCTGAACCAGAGGCAATTTCGCAGCCAGCCGTCGGTGGTTTCCCGTCTCAGGAATGTAAGGTGCCCGCAGCGGGAGGTTGTTCCGTTAGCGCTTCCGCTTTCGTCAGTGAAGTTCTTCTGCGGAACGTTTGTAGATCCCGTCGTGTTCTTCAAGCTATGTCGTTTGAGCACTGTGCTGATAGGCTGACGTAAGAAAACAGGACACGAAATATACAAGGCGAGAGTGCAAAGCACGGAGCTCTAGGCAAAGGCGGTCCGAACCGCAGCAAAGCCGGAGGTCGACATGTCCAAATAGACCAAATCAGAAACTAAGCAGAGAAAAACGGCATCTGTAGAGAAAGAAAACAGATGGAGGAAAAGAAAGAAAGAACAGGAGGATCCCCTCCCCCCATAGAGGGTCTGTTATCCCCAGATCGAGTGCGTCCAGTGGAATCCATGTGTTGGCAGCCCCAAGTGATGACAAAACACGAAGCAAGCATCTGGAGGAAGCTCAAACCCTTCATGCGTTGCCACAGTTACTAGCGAGTGGTTTGCAAGCACAGGCACGTCTGCTGCGAGTACAGCGCCGTCAGGAGACAGGGGTTGCTGGCCCATTCCCCACGCTCGGTGGCTGGGCATCACCGCCCTGGAGTACGGCCGATAGAAAACGGCGGCTGCCATTTGCGCCGCCCGGCAACTCATACTTACCTGGCAGGGGAGATACCATGATCAAGAAGGTGGTTCACCCAGGGCGAGGCTTGGCCATTGCACTCCGGCCACGCTGGCCCCTGCGAATTCCCCAAATGTGGGAATCTCGACTGCATAATTTCTGGTAGTGGGGGACTGCGTTCGCGCTCTCCCCTGAGCACAGTGGTTCAAGACAGAGTTCAGGCGGTAGCGTCGGACCCGGCTGGAGCGTCGCTTCCCTCTCTTCCTCGCCCTTGGGCCAGCCTCTTTTGCTCCCGTTGAGCTGCGCGCGCCTGTGGAAGGCCTGCCCAACCGTCGCTGGAAGAGTCTGTTCAGACGCCGAAAACTACTCGAAAGGTCCCCCCTCAAAGCGGTTTGACCAGGTGAAGGAACACGCAAAGAGAGCCCCCGGTGGCTTTTGTCCGCCAAGCGAGTGTGCCCTGTGGAACGTCAGGATTCTATTTGCCGGCCTGCCGCTGTTACTGACGGAACGAATGCAGACCGTGTGAAAGGTCATCATTTTATCTGCCGTTAAGTAAGCGAACGCTTCTGCTCGGATCAGAGGTAACTCTGTTTCAAGAACTGCAATCTTTTGCAGACGTCTGTGGCGTTTTGGGCAGAGGGACGGTTCTAAACCAATCTGAACCAGAGGCAATTTCGCAGCCAGCCGTCGGTGGTTTCCCGTCTCAGGAATGTAAGGTGCCCGCAGCGGGAGGTTGTTCCGTTAGCGCTTCCGCTTTCGTCAGTGAAGTTCTTCTGCGGAACGTTTGTAGATCCCGTCGTGTTCTTCAAGCTATGTCGTTTGAGCACTGTGCTGATAGGCTGACGTAAGAAAACAGGACACGAAATATACAAGGCGAGAGTGCAAAGCACGGAGCTCTAGGCAAAGGCGGTCCGAACCGCAGCAAAGCCGGAGGTCGACATGTCCAAATAGACCAAATCAGAAACTAAGCAGAGAAAAACGGCATCTGTAGAGAAAGAAAACAGATGGAGGAAAAGAAAGAAAGAACAGGAGGATCCCCTCCCCCCATAGAGGGTCTGTTATCCCCAGATCGAGTGCGTCCAGTGGAATCCATGTGTTGGCAGCCCCAAGTGATGACAAAACACGAAGCAAGCATCTGGAGGAAGCTCAAACCCTTCATGCGTTGCCACAGTTACTAGCGAGTGGTTTGCAAGCACAGGCACGTCTGCTGCGAGTACAGCGCCGTCAGGAGACAGGGGTTGCTGGCCCATTCCCCACGCTCGGTGGCTGGGCATCACCGCCCTGGAGTACGGCCGATAGAAAACGGCGGCTGCCATTTGCGCCGCCCGGCAACTCATACTTACCTGGCAGGGGAGATACCATGATCAAGAAGGTGGTTCACCCAGGGCGAGGCTTGGCCATTGCACTCCGGCCACGCTGGCCCCTGCGAATTCCCCAAATGTGGGAATCTCGACTGCATAATTTCTGGTAGTGGGGGACTGCGTTCGCGCTCTCCCCTGAGCACAGTGGTTCAAGACAGAGTTCAGGCGGTAGCGTCGGACCCGGCTGGAGCGTCGCTTCCCTCTCTTCCTCGCCCTTGGGCCAGCCTCTTTTGCTCCCGTTGAGCTGCGCGCGCCTGTGGAAGGCCTGCCCAACCGTCGCTAGAAGAGTCTGTTCAGACGCCGAAAACTACTCGAAAGGTCCCCCCTCAAAGCGGTTTGACCAGGTGAAGGAACACGCAAAGAGAGCCCCCGGTGGCTTTTGTCCGCCAAGCGAGTGTGCCCTGTGGAACGTCAGGATTCTATTTGCCGGCCTGCCGCTGTTACTGACGGAACGAATGCAGACCGTGTGAAAGGTCATCATTTTATCTGCCGTTAAGTAAGCGAACGCTTCTGCTCGGATCAGAGGTAACTCTGTTTCAAGAACTGCAATCTTTTGCAGACGTCTGTGGCGTTTTGGGCAGAGGGACGGTTCTAAACCAATCTGAACCAGAGGCAATTTCGCAGCCAGCCGTCGGTGGTTTCCCGTCTCAGGAATGTAAGGTGCCCTCAGCGGGAGGTTGTTCCGTTAGCGCTTCCGCTTTCGTCAGTGAAGTTCTTCTGCGGAACGTTTGTAGATCCCGTCGTGTTCTTCAAGCTATGTCGTTTGAGCACTGTGCTGATAGGCTGACGTAAGAAAACAGGACACGAAATATACAAGGCGAGAGTGCAAAGCACGGAGCTCTAGGCAAAGGCGGTCCGAACCGCAGCAAAGCCGGAGGTCGACATGTCCAAATAGACCAAATCAGAAACTAAGCAGAGAAAAACGGCATCTGTAGAGAAAGAAAACAGATGGAGGAAAAGAAAGAAAGAACAGGAGGATCCCCTCCCCCCATAGAGGGTCTGTTATCCCCAGATCGAGTGCGTCCAGTGGAATCCATGTGTTGGCAGCCCCAACTGATGACAAAACACGAAGCAAGCATCTGGAGGAAGCTCAAACCCTTCATGCGTTGCCACAGTTACTAGCGAGTGGTTTGCAAGCACAGGCACGTCTGCTGCAAGTACAGCGCCGTCAGGAGACAGGGGTTGCTGGCCCATTCCCCACGCTCGGTGGCTGGGCATCACCGCCCTGGAGTACGGCCGATAGAAAACGGCGGCTGCCATTTGCGCCGCCCGGCAACTCATACTTACCTGGCAGGGGAGATACCATGATCAAGAAGGTGGTTCACCCAGGGCGAGGCTTGGCCATTGCACTCCGGCCACGCTGACCCCTGCGAATTCCCCAAATGTGGGAATCTCGACTGCATAATTTCTGGTAGTGGGGGACTGCGTTCGCGCTCTCCCCTGAGCACAGTGGTTCAAGACAGAGTTCAGGCGGTAGCGTCGGACCCGGCTGGAGCGTCGCTTCCCTCTCTTCCTCGCCCTTGGGCCAGCCTCTTTTGCTCCCGTTGAGCTGCGCGCGCCTGTGGAAGGCCTGCCCAACCGTCGCTAGAAGAGTCTGTTCAGACGCCGAAAACTACTCGAAAGGTCCCCCCTCAAAGCGGTTTGACCAGGTGAAGGAACACGCAAAGAGAGCCCCCGGTGGCTTTTGTCCGCCAAGCGAGTGTGCCCTGTGGAACGTCAGGATTCTATTTGCCGGCCTGCCGCTGTTACTGACGGAACGAATGCAGACCGTGTGAAAGGTCATCATTTTATCTGCCGTTAAGTAAGCGAACGCTTCTGCTCGGATCAGAGGTAACTCTGTTTCAAGAACTGCAATCTTTTGCAGACGTCTGTGGCGTTTTGGGCAGAGGGACGGTTCTAAACCAATCTGAACCAGAGGCAATTTCGCAGCCAGCCGTCGGTGGTTTCCCGTCTCAGGAATGTAAGGTGCCCGCAGCGGGAGGTTGTTCCGTTAGCGCTTCCGCTTTCGTCAGTGAAGTTCTTCTGCGGAACGTTTGTAGATCCCGTCGTGTTCTTCAAGCTATGTCGTTTGAGCACTGTGCTGATAGGCTGACGTAAGAAAACAGGACACGAAATATACAAGGCGAGAGTGCAAAGCACGGAGCTCTAGGCAAAGGCGGTCCGAACCGCAGCAAAGCCGGAGGTCGACATGTCCAAATAGACCAAATCAGAAACTAAGCAGAGAAAAACGGCATCTGTAGAGAAAGAAAACAGATGGAGGAAAAGAAAGAAAGAACAGGAGGATCCCCTCCCCCCATAGAGGGTCTGTTATCCCCAGATCGAGTGCGTCCAGTGGAATCCATGTGTTGGCAGCCCCAAGTGATGACAAAACACGAAGCAAGCATCTGGAGGAAGCTCAAACCCTTCATGCGTTGCCACAGTTACTAGCGAGTGGTTTGCAAGCACAGGCACGTCTGCTGCAAGTACAGCGCCGTCAGGAGACAGGGGTTGCTGGCCCATTCCCCACGCTCGGTGGCTGGGCATCACCGCCCTGGAGTACGGCCGATAGAAAACGGCGGCTGCCATTTGCGCCGCCCGGCAACTCATACTTACCTGGCAGGGGAGATACCATGATCAAGAAGGTGGTTCACCCAGGGCGAGGCTTGGCCATTGCACTCCGGCCACGCTGACCCCTGCGAATTCCCCAAATGTGGGAATCTCGACTGCATAATTTCTGGTAGTGGGGGACTGCGTTCGCGCTCTCCCCTGAGCACAGTGGTTCAAGACAGAGTTCAGGCGGTAGCGTCGGACCCGGCTGGAGCGTCGCTTCCCTCTCTTCCTCGCCCTTGGGCCAGCCTCTTTTGCTCCCGTTGAGCTGCGCGCGCCTGTGGAAGGCCTGCCCAACCGTCGCTAGAAGAGTCTGTTCAGACGCCGAAAACTACTCGAAAGGTCCCCCCTCAAAGCGGTTTGACCAGGTGAAGGAACACGCAAAGAGAGCCCCCGGTGGCTTTTGTCCGCCAAGCGAGTGTGCCCTGTGGAACGTCAGGATTCTATTTGCCGGCCTGCCGCTGTTACTGACGGAACGAATGCAGACCGTGTGAAAGGTCATCATTTTATCTGCCGTTAAGTAAGCGAACGCTTCTGCTCGGATCAGAGGTAACTCTGTTTCAAGAACTGCAATCTTTTGCAGACGTCTGTGGCGTTTTGGGCAGAGGGACGGTTCTAAACCAATCTGAACCAGAGGCAATTTCGCAGCCAGCCGTCGGTGGTTTCCCGTCTCAGGAATGTAAGGTGCCCTCAGCGGGAGGTTGTTCCGTTAGCGCTTCCGCTTTCGTCAGTGAAGTTCTTCTGCGGAACGTTTGTAGATCCCGTCGTGTTCTTCAAGCTATGTCGTTTGAGCACTGTGCTGATAGGCTGACGTAAGAAAACAGGACACGAAATATACAAGGCGAGAGTGCAAAGCACGGAGCTCTAGGCAAAGGCGGTCCGAACCGCAGCAAAGCCGGAGGTCGACATGTCCAAATAGACCAAATCAGAAACTAAGCAGAGAAAAACGGCATCTGTAGAGAAAGAAAACAGATGGAGGAAAAGAAAGAAAGAACAGGAGGATCCCCTCCCCCCATAGAGGGTCTGTTATCCCCAGATCGAGTGCGTCCAGTGGAATCCATGTGTTGGCAGCCCCAACTGATGACAAAACACGAAGCAAGCATCTGGAGGAAGCTCAAACCCTTCATGCGTTGCCACAGTTACTAGCGAGTGGTTTGCAAGCACAGGCACGTCTGCTGCAAGTACAGCGCCGTCAGGAGACAGGGGTTGCTGGCCCATTCCCCACGCTCGGTGGCTGGGCATCACCGCCCTGGAGTACGGCCGATAGAAAACGGCGGCTGCCATTTGCGCCGCCCGGCAACTCATACTTACCTGGCAGGGGAGATACCATGATCAAGAAGGTGGTTCACCCAGGGCGAGGCTTGGCCATTGCACTCCGGCCACGCTGACCCCTGCGAATTCCCCAAATGTGGGAATCTCGACTGCATAATTTCTGGTAGTGGGGGACTGCGTTCGCGCTCTCCCCTGAGCACAGTGGTTCAAGACAGAGTTCAGGCGGTAGCGTCGGACCCGGCTGGAGCGTCGCTTCCCTCTCTTCCTCGCCCTTGGGCCAGCCTCTTTTGCTCCCGTTGAGCTGCGCGCGCCTGTGGAAGGCCTGCCCAACCGTCGCTAGAAGAGTCTGTTCAGACGCCGAAAACTACTCGAAAGGTCCCCCCTCAAAGCGGTTTGACCAGGTGAAGGAACACGCAAAGAGAGCCCCCGGTGGCTTTTGTCCGCCAAGCGAGTGTGCCCTGTGGAACGTCAGGATTCTATTTGCCGGCCTGCCGCTGTTACTGACGGAACGAATGCAGACCGTGTGAAAGGTCATCATTTTATCTGCCGTTAAGTAAGCGAACGCTTCTGCTCGGATCAGAGGTAACTCTGTTTCAAGAACTGCAATCTTTTGCAGACGTCTGTGGCGTTTTGGGCAGAGGGACGGTTCTAAACCAATCTGAACCAGAGGCAATTTCGCAGCCAGCCGTCGGTGGTTTCCCGTCTCAGGAATGTAAGGTGCCCGCAGCGGGAGGTTGTTCCGTTAGCGCTTCCGCTTTCGTCAGTGAAGTTCTTCTGCGGAACGTTTGTAGATCCCGTCGTGTTCTTCAAGCTATGTCGTTTGAGCACTGTGCTGATAGGCTGACGTAAGAAAACAGGACACGAAATATACAAGGCGAGAGTGCAAAGCACGGAGCTCTAGGCAAAGGCGGTCCGAACCGCAGCAAAGCCGGAGGTCGACATGTCCAAATAGACCAAATCAGAAACTAAGCAGAGAAAAACGGCATCTGTAGAGAAAGAAAACAGATGGAGGAAAAGAAAGAAAGAACAGGAGGATCCCCTCCCCCCATAGAGGGTCTGTTATCCCCAGATCGAGTGCGTCCAGTGGAATCCATGTGTTGGCAGCCCCAACTGATGACAAAACACGAAGCAAGCATCTGGAGGAAGCTCAAACCCTTCATGCGTTGCCACAGTTACTAGCGAGTGGTTTGCAAGCACAGGCACGTCTGCTGCGAGTACAGCGCCGTCAGGAGACAGGGGTTGCTGGCCCATTCCCCACGCTCGGTGGCTGGGCATCACCGCCCTGGAGTACGGCCGATAGAAAACGGCGGCTGCCATTTGCGCCGCCCGGCAACTCATACTTACCTGGCAGGGGAGATACCATGATCAAGAAGGTGGTTCACCCAGGGCGAGGCTTGGCCATTGCACTCCGGCCACGCTGACCCCTGCGAATTCCCCAAATGTGGGAATCTCGACTGCATAATTTCTGGTAGTGGGGGACTGCGTTCGCGCTCTCCCCTGAGCACAGTGGTTCAAGACAGAGTTCAGGCGGTAGCGTCGGACCCGGCTGGAGCGTCGCTTCCCTCTCTTCCTCGCCCTTGGGCCAGCCTCTTTTGCTCCCGTTGAGCTGCGCGCGCCTGTGGAAGGCCTGCCCAACCGTCGCTAGAAGAGTCTGTTCAGACGCCGAAAACTACTCGAAAGGTCCCCCCTCAAAGCGGTTTGACCAGGTGAAGGAACACGCAAAGAGAGCCCCCGGTGGCTTTTGTCCGCCAAGCGAGTGTGCCCTGTGGAACGTCAGGATTCTATTTGCCGGCCTGCCGCTGTTACTGACGGAACGAATGCAGACCGTGTGAAAGGTCATCATTTTATCTGCCGTTAAGTAAGCGAACGCTTCTGCTCGGATCAGAGGTAACTCTGTTTCAAGAACTGCAATCTTTTGCAGACGTCTGTGGCGTTTTGGGCAGAGGGACGGTTCTAAACCAATCTGAACCAGAGGCAATTTCGCAGCCAGCCGTCGGTGGTTTCCCGTCTCAGGAATGTAAGGTGCCCGCAGCGGGAGGTTGTTCCGTTAGCGCTTCCGCTTTCGTCAGTGAAGTTCTTCTGCGGAACGTTTGTAGATCCCGTCGTGTTCTTCAAGCTATGTCGTTTGAGCACTGTGCTGATAGGCTGACGTAAGAAAACAGGACACGAAATATACAAGGCGAGAGTGCAAAGCACGGAGCTCTAGGCAAAGGCGGTCCGAACCGCAGCAAAGCCGGAGGTCGACATGTCCAAATAGACCAAATCAGAAACTAAGCAGAGAAAAACGGCATCTGTAGAGAAAGAAAACAGATGGAGGAAAAGAAAGAAAGAACAGGAGGATCCCCTCCCCCCATAGAGGGTCTGTTATCCCCAGATCGAGTGCGTCCAGTGGAATCCATGTGTTGGCAGCCCCAACTGATGACAAAACACGAAGCAAGCATCTGGAGGAAGCTCAAACCCTTCATGCGTTGCCACAGTTACTAGCGAGTGGTTTGCAAGCACAGGCACGTCTGCTGCGAGTACAGCGCCGTCAGGAGACAGGGGTTGCTGGCCCATTCCCCACGCTCGGTGGCTGGGCATCACCGCCCTGGAGTACGGCCGATAGAAAACGGCGGCTGCCATTTGCGCCGCCCGGCAACTCATACTTACCTGGCAGGGGAGATACCATGATCAAGAAGGTGGTTCACCCAGGGCGAGGCTTGGCCATTGCACTCCGGCCACGCTGACCCCTGCGAATTCCCCAAATGTGGGAATCTCGACTGCATAATTTCTGGTAGTGGGGGACTGCGTTCGCGCTCTCCCCTGAGCACAGTGGTTCAAGACAGAGTTCAGGCGGTAGCGTCGGACCCGGCTGGAGCGTCGCTTCCCTCTCTTCCTCGCCCTTGGGCCAGCCTCTTTTGCTCCCGTTGAGCTGCGCGCGCCTGTGGAAGGCCTGCCCAACCGTCGCTAGAAGAGTCTGTTCAGACGCCGAAAACTACTCGAAAGGTCCCCCCTCAAAGCGGTTTGACCAGGTGAAGGAACACGCAAAGAGAGCCCCCGGTGGCTTTTGTCCGCCAAGCGAGTGTGCCCTGTGGAACGTCAGGATTCTATTTGCCGGCCTGCCGCTGTTACTGACGGAACGAATGCAGACCGTGTGAAAGGTCATCATTTTATCTGCCGTTAAGTAAGCGAACGCTTCTGCTCGGATCAGAGGTAACTCTGTTTCAAGAACTGCAATCTTTTGCAGACGTCTGTGGCGTTTTGGGCAGAGGGACGGTTCTAAACCAATCTGAACCAGAGGCAATTTCGCAGCCAGCCGTCGGTGGTTTCCCGTCTCAGGAATGTAAGGTGCCCGCAGCGGGAGGTTGTTCCGTTAGCGCTTCCGCTTTCGTCAGTGAAGTTCTTCTGCGGAACGTTTGTAGATCCCGTCGTGTTCTTCAAGCTATGTCGTTTGAGCACTGTGCTGATAGGCTGACGTAAGAAAACAGGACACGAAATATACAAGGCGAGAGTGCAAAGCACGGAGCTCTAGGCAAAGGCGGTCCGAACCGCAGCAAAGCCGGAGGTCGACATGTCCAAATAGACCAAATCAGAAACTAAGCAGAGAAAAACGGCATCTGTAGAGAAAGAAAACAGATGGAGGAAAAGAAAGAAAGAACAGGAGGATCCCCTCCCCCCATAGAGGGTCTGTTATCCCCAGATCGAGTGCGTCCAGTGGAATCCATGTGTTGGCAGCCCCAACTGATGACAAAACACGAAGCAAGCATCTGGAGGAAGCTCAAACCCTTCATGCGTTGCCACAGTTACTAGCGAGTGGTTTGCAAGCACAGGCACGTCTGCTGCGAGTACAGCGCCGTCAGGAGACAGGGGTTGCTGGCCCATTCCCCACGCTCGGTGGCTGGGCATCACCGCCCTGGAGTACGGCCGATAGAAAACGGCGGCTGCCATTTGCGCCGCCCGGCAACTCATACTTACCTGGCAGGGGAGATACCATGATCAAGAAGGTGGTTCACCCAGGGCGAGGCTTGGCCATTGCACTCCGGCCACGCTGACCCCTGCGAATTCCCCAAATGTGGGAATCTCGACTGCATTATTTCTGGTAGTGGGGGACTGCGTTCGCGCTCTCCCCTGAGCACAGTGGTTCAAGACAGAGTTCAGGCGGTAGCGTCGGACCCGGCTGGAGCGTCGCTTCCCTCTCTTCCTCGCCCTTGGGCCAGCCTCTTTTGCTCCCGTTGAGCTGCGCGCGCCTGTGGAAGGCCTGCCCAACCGTCGCTAGAAGAGTCTGTTCAGACGCCGAAAACTACTCGAAAGGTCCCCCCTCAAAGCGGTTTGACCAGGTGAAGGAACACGCAAAGAGAGCCCCCGGTGGCTTTTGTCCGCCAAGCGAGTGTGCCCTGTGGAACGTCAGGATTCTATTTGCCGGCCTGCCGCTGTTACTGACGGAACGAATGCAGACCGTGTGAAAGGTCATCATTTTATCTGCCGTTAAGTAAGCGAACGCTTCTGCTCGGATCAGAGGTAACTCTGTTTCAAGAACTGCAATCTTTTGCAGACGTCTGTGGCGTTTTGGGCAGAGGGACGGTTCTAAACCAATCTGAACCAGAGGCAATTTCGCAGCCAGCCGTCGGTGGTTTCCCGTCTCAGGAATGTAAGGTGCCCGCAGCGGGAGGTTGTTCCGTTAGCGCTTCCGCTTTCGTCAGTGAAGTTCTTCTGCGGAACGTTTGTAGATCCCGTCGTGTTCTTCAAGCTATGTCGTTTGAGCACTGTGCTGATAGGCTGACGTAAGAAAACAGGACACGAAATATACAAGGCGAGAGTGCAAAGCACGGAGCTCTAGGCAAAGGCGGTCCGAACCGCAGCAAAGCCGGAGGTCGACATGTCCAAATAGACCAAATCAGAAACTAAGCAGAGAAAAACGGCATCTGTAGAGAAAGAAAACAGATGGAGGAAAAGAAAGAAAGAACAGGAGGATCCCCTCCCCCCATAGAGGGTCTGTTATCCCCAGATCGAGTGCGTCCAGTGGAATCCATGTGTTGGCAGCCCCAACTGATGACAAAACACGAAGCAAGCATCTGGAGGAAGCTCAAACCCTTCATGCGTTGCCACAGTTACTAGCGAGTGGTTTGCAAGCACAGGCACGTCTGCTGCGAGTACAGCGCCGTCAGGAGACAGGGGTTGCTGGCCCATTCCCCACGCTCGGTGGCTGGGCATCACCGCCCTGGAGTACGGCCGATAGAAAACGGCGGCTGCCATTTGCGCCGCCCGGCAACTCATACTTACCTGGCAGGGGAGATACCATGATCAAGAAGGTGGTTCACCCAGGGCGAGGCTTGGCCATTGCACTCCGGCCACGCTGACCCCTGCGAATTCCCCAAATGTGGGAATCTCGACTGCATAATTTCTGGTAGTGGGGGACTGCGTTCGCGCTCTCCCCTGAGCACAGTGGTTCAAGACAGAGTTCAGGCGGTAGCGTCGGACCCGGCTGGAGCGTCGCTTCCCTCTCTTCCTCGCCCTTGGGCCAGCCTCTTTTGCTCCCGTTGAGCTGCGCGCGCCTGTGGAAGGCCTGCCCAACCGTCGCTAGAAGAGTCTGTTCAGACGCCGAAAACTACTCGAAAGGTCCCCCCTCAAAGCGGTTTGACCAGGTGAAGGAACACGCAAAGAGAGCCCCCGGTGGCTTTTGTCCGCCAAGCGAGTGTGCCCTGTGGAACGTCAGGATTCTATTTGCCGGCCTGCCGCTGTTACTGACGGAACGAATGCAGACCGTGTGAAAGGTCATCATTTTATCTGCCGTTAAGTAAGCGAACGCTTCTGCTCGGATCAGAGGTAACTCTGTTTCAAGAACTGCAATCTTTTGCAGACGTCTGTGGCGTTTTGGGCAGAGGGACGGTTCTAAACCAATCTGAACCAGAGGCAATTTCGCAGCCAGCCGTCGGTGGTTTCCCGTCTCAGGAATGTAAGGTGCCCGCAGCGGGAGGTTGTTCCGTTAGCGCTTCCGCTTTCGTCAGTGAAGTTCTTCTGCGGAACGTTTGTAGATCCCGTCGTGTTCTTCAAGCTATGTCGTTTGAGCACTGTGCTGATAGGCTGACGTAAGAAAACAGGACACGAAATATACAAGGCGAGAGTGCAAAGCACGGAGCTCTAGGCAAAGGCGGTCCGAACCGCAGCAAAGCCGGAGGTCGACATGTCCAAATAGACCAAATCAGAAACTAAGCAGAGAAAAACGGCATCTGTAGAGAAAGAAAACAGATGGAGGAAAAGAAAGAAAGAACAGGAGGATCCCCTCCCCCCATAGAGGGTCTGTTATCCCCAGATCGAGTGCGTCCAGTGGAATCCATGTGTTGGCAGCCCCAAGTGATGACAAAACACGAAGCAAGCATCTGGAGGAAGCTCAAACCCTTCATGCGTTGCCACAGTTACTAGCGAGTGGTTTGCAAGCACAGGCACGTCTGCTGCGAGTACAGCGCCGTCAGGAGACAGGGGTTGCTGGCCCATTCCCCACGCTCGGTGGCTGGGCATCACCGCCCTGGAGTACGGCCGATAGAAAACGGCGGCTGCCATTTGCGCCGCCCGGCAACTCATACTTACCTGGCAGGGGAGATACCATGATCAAGAAGGTGGTTCACCCAGGGCGAGGCTTGGCCATTGCACTCCGGCCACGCTGGCCCCTGCGAATTCCCCAAATGTGGGAATCTCGAATGCATAATTTCTGGTAGTGGGGGACTGCGTTCGCGCTCTCCCCTGAGCACAGTGGTTCAAGACAGAGTTCAGGCGGTAGCGTCGGACCCGGCTGGAGCGTCGCTTCCCTCTCTTCCTCGCCCTTGGGCCAGCCTCTTTTGCTCCCGTTGAGCTGCGCGCGCCTGTGGAAGGCCTGCCCAACCGTCGCTAGAAGAGTCTGTTCAGACGCCGAAAACTACTCGAAAGGTCCCCCCTCAAAGCGGTTTGACCAGGTGAAGGAACACGCAAAGAGAGCCCCCGGTGGCTTTTGTCCGCCAAGCGAGTGTGCCCTGTGGAACGTCAGGATTCTATTTGCCGGCCTGCCGCTGTTACTGACGGAACGAATGCAGACCGTGTGAAAGGTCATCATTTTATCTGCCGTTAAGTAAGCGAACGCTTCTGCTCGGATCAGAGGTAACTCTGTTTCAAGAACTGCAATCTTTTGCAGACGTCTGTGGCGTTTTGGGCAGAGGGACGGTTCTAAACCAATCTGAACCAGAGGCAATTTCGCAGCCAGCCGTCGGTGGTTTCCCGTCTCAGGAATGTAAGGTGCCCGCAGCGGGAGGTTGTTCCGTTAGCGCTTCCGCTTTCGTCAGTGAAGTTCTTCTGCGGAACGTTTGTAGATCCCGTCGTGTTCTTCAAGCTATGTCGTTTGAGCACTGTGCTGATAGGCTGACGTAAGAAAACAGGACACGAAATATACAAGGCGAGAGTGCAAAGCACGGAGCTCTAGGCAAAGGCGGTCCGAACCGCAGCAAAGCCGGAGGTCGACATGTCCAAATAGACCAAATCAGAAACTAAGCAGAGAAAAACGGCATCTGTAGAGAAAGAAAACAGATGGAGGAAAAGAAAGAAAGAACAGGAGGATCCCCTCCCCCCATAGAGGGTCTGTTATCCCCAGATCGAGTGCGTCCAGTGGAATCCATGTGTTGGCAGCCCCAAGTGATGACAAAACACGAAGCAAGCATCTGGAGGAAGCTCAAACCCTTCATGCGTTGCCACAGTTACTAGCGAGTGGTTTGCAAGCACAGGCACGTCTGCTGCGAGTACAGCGCCGTCAGGAGACAGGGGTTGCTGGCCCATTCCCCATGCTCGGTGGCTGGGCATCACCGCCCTGGAGTACGGCCGATAGAAAACGGCGGCTGCCATTTGCGCCGCCCGGCAACTCATACTTACCTGGCAGGGGAGATACCATGATCAAGAAGGTGGTTCACCCAGGGCGAGGCTTGGCCATTGCACTCCGGCCACGCTGGCCCCTGCGAATTCCCCAAATGTGGGAATCTCGACTGCATAATTTCTGGTAGTGGGGGACTGCGTTCGCGCTCTCCCCTGAGCACAGTGGTTCAAGACAGAGTTCAGGCGGTAGCGTCGGACCCGGCTGGAGCGTCGCTTCCCTCTCTTCCTCGCCCTTGGGCCAGCCTCTTTTGCTCCCGTTGAGCTGCGCGCGCCTGTGGAAGGCCTGCCCAACCGTCGCTAGAAGAGTCTGTTCAGACGCCGAAAACTACTCGAAAGGTCCCCCCTCAAAGCGGTTTGACCAGGTGAAGGAACACGCAAAGAGAGCCCCCGGTGGCTTTTGTCCGCCAAGCGAGTGTGCCCTGTGGAACGTCAGGATTCTATTTGCCGGCCTGCCGCTGTTACTGACGGAACGAATGCAGACCGTGTGAAAGGTCATCATTTTATCTGCCGTTAAGTAAGCGAACGCTTCTGCTCGGATCAGAGGTAACTCTGTTTCAAGAACTGCAATCTTTTGCAGACGTCTGTGGCGTTTTGGGCAGAGGGACGGTTCTAAACCAATCTGAACCAGAGGCAATTTCGCAGCCAGACGTCGGTGGTTTCCCGTCTCAGGAATGTAAGGTGCCCGCAGCGGGAGGTTGTTCCGTTAGCGCTTCCGCTTTCGTCAGTGAAGTTCTTCTGCGGAACGTTTGTAGATCCCGTCGTGTTCTTCAAGCTATGTCGTTTGAGCACTGTGCTGATAGGCTGACGTAAGAAAACAGGACACGAAATATACAAGGCGAGAGTGCAAAGCACGGAGCTCTAGGCAAAGGCGGTCCGAACCGCAGCAAAGCCGGAGGTCGACATGTCCAAATAGACCAAATCAGAAACTAAGCAGAGAAAAACGGCATCTGTAGAGAAAGAAAACAGATGGAGGAAAAGAAAGAAAGAACAGGAGGATCCCCTCCCCCCATAGAGGGTCTGTTATCCCCAGATCGAGTGCGTCCAGTGGAATCCATGTGTTGGCAGCCCCAAGTGATGACAAAACACGAAGCAAGCATCTGGAGGAAGCTCAAACCCTTCATGCGTTGCCACAGTTACTAGCGAGTGGTTTGCAAGCACAGGCACGTCTGCTGCGAGTACAGCGCCGTCAGGAGACAGGGGTTGCTGGCCCATTCCCCACGCTCGGTGGCTGGGCATCACCGCCCTGGAGTACGGCCGATAGAAAACGGCGGCTGCCATTTGCGCCGCCCGGCAACTCATACTTACCTGGCAGGGGAGATACCATGATCAAGAAGGTGGTTCACCCAGGGCGAGGCTTGGCCATTGCACTCCGGCCACGCTGGCCCCTGCGAATTCCCCAAATGTGGGAATCTCGACTGCATAATTTCTGGTAGTGGGGGACTGCGTTCGCGCTCTCCCCTGAGCACAGTGGTTCAAGACAGAGTTCAGGCGGTAGCGTCGGACCCGGCTGGAGCGTCGCTTCCCTCTCTTCCTCGCCCTTGGGCCAGCCTCTTTTGCTCCCGTTGAGCTGCGCGCGCCTGTGGAAGGCCTGCCCAACCGTCGCTAGAAGAGTCTGTTCAGACGCCGAAAACTACTCGAAAGGTCCCCCCTCAAAGCGGTTTGACCAGGTGAAGGAACACGCAAAGAGAGCCCCCGGTGGCTTTTGTCCGCCAAGCGAGTGTGCCCTGTGGAACGTCAGGATTCTATTTGCCGGCCTGCCGCTGTTACTGACGGAACGAATGCAGACCGTGTGAAAGGTCATCATTTTATCTGCCGTTAAGTAAGCGAACGCTTCTGCTCGGATCAGAGGTAACTCTGTTTCAAGAACTGCAATCTTTTGCAGACGTCTGTGGCGTTTTGGGCAGAGGGACGGTTCTAAACCAATCTGAACCAGAGGCAATTTCGCAGCCAGCCGTCGGTGGTTTCCCGTCTCAGGAATGTAAGGTGCCCGCAGCGGGAGGTTGTTCCGTTAGCGCTTCCGCTTTCGTCAGTGAAGTTCTTCTGCGGAACGTTTGTAGATCCCGTCGTGTTCTTCAAGCTATGTCGTTTGAGCACTGTGCTGATAGGCTGACGTAAGAAAACAGGACACGAAATATACAAGGCGAGAGTGCAAAGCACGGAGCTCTAGGCAAAGGCGGTCCGAACCGCAGCAAAGCCGGAGGTCAACATGTCCAAATAGACCAAATCAGAAACTAAGCAGAGAAAAACGGCATCTGTAGAGAAAGAAAACAGATGGAGGAAAAGAAAGAAAGAACAGGAGGATCCCCTCCCCCCATAGAGGGTCTGTTATCCCCAGATCGAGTGCGTCCAGTGGAATCCATGTGTTGGCAGCCCCAAGTGATGACAAAACACGAAGCAAGCATCTGGAGGAAGCTCAAACCCTTCATGCGTTGCCACAGTTACTAGCGAGTGGTTTGCAAGCACAGGCACGTCTGCTGCGAGTACAGCGCCGTCAGGAGACAGGGGTTGCTGGCCCATTCCCCACGCTCGGTGGCTGGGCATCACCGCCCTGGAGTACGGCCGATAGAAAACGGCGGCTGCCATTTGCGCCGCCCGGCAACTCATACTTACCTGGCAGGGGAGATACCATGATCAAGAAGGTGGTTCACCCAGGGCGAGGCTTGGCCATTGCACTCCGGCCACGCTGGCCCCTGCGAATTCCCCAAATGTGGGAATCTCGACTGCATAATTTCTGGTAGTGGGGGACTGCGTTCGCGCTCTCCCCTGAGCACAGTGGTTCAAGACAGAGTTCAGGCGGTAGCGTCGGACCCGGCTGGAGCGTCGCTTCCCTCTCTTCCTCGCCCTTGGGCCAGCCTCTTTTGCTCCCGTTGAGCTGCGCGCGCCTGTGGAAGGCCTGCCCAACCGTCGCTAGAAGAGTCTGTTCAGACGCCGAAAACTACTCGAAAGGTCCCCCCTCAAAGCGGTTTGACCAGGTGAAGGAACACGCAAAGAGAGCCCCCGGTGGCTTTTGTCCGCCAAGCGAGTGTGCCCTGTGGAACGTCAGGATTCTATTTGCCGGCCTGCCGCTGTTACTGACGGAACGAATGCAGACCGTGTGAAAGGTCATCATTTTATCTGCCGTTAAGTAAGCGAACGCTTCTGCTCGGATCAGAGGTAACTCTGTTTCAAGAACTGCAATCTTTTGCAGACGTCTGTGGCGTTTTGGGCAGAGGGACGGTTCTAAACCAATCTGAACCAGAGGCAATTTCGCAGCCAGCCGTCGGTGGTTTCCCGTCTCAGGAATGTAAGGTGCCCGCAGCGGGAGGTTGTTCCGTTAGCGCTTCCGCTTTCGTCAGTGAAGTTCTTCTGCGGAACGTTTGTAGATCCCGTCGTGTTCTTCAAGCTATGTCGTTTGAGCACTGTGCTGATAGGCTGACGTAAGAAAACAGGACACGAAATATACAAGGCGAGAGTGCAAAGCACGGAGCTCTAGGCAAAGGCGGTCCGAACCGCAGCAAAGCCGGAGGTCGACATGTCCAAATAGACCAAATCAGAAACTAAGCAGAGAAAAACGGCATCTGTAGAGAAAGAAAACAGATGGAGGAAAAGAAAGAAAGAACAGGAGGATCCCCTCCCCCCATAGAGGGTCTGTTATCCCCAGATCGAGTGCGTCCAGTGGAATCCATGTGTTGGCAGCCCCAACTGATGACAAAACACGAAGCAAGCATCTGGAGGAAGCTCAAACCCTTCATGCGTTGCCACAGTTACTAGCGAGTGGTTTGCAAGCACAGGCACGTCTGCTGCGAGTACAGCGCCGTCAGGAGACAGGGGTTGCTGGCCCATTCCCCACGCTCGGTGGCTGGGCATCACCGCCCTGGAGTACGGCCGATAGAAAACGGCGGCTGCCATTTGCGCCGCCCGGCAACTCATACTTACCTGGCAGGGGAGATACCATGATCAAGAAGGTGGTTCACCCAGGGCGAGGCTTGGCCATTGCACTCCGGCCACGCTGGCCCCTGCGAATTCCCCAAATGTGGGAATCTCGACTGCATAATTTCTGGTAGTGGGGGACTGCGTTCGCGCTCTCCCCTGAGCACAGTGGTTCAAGACAGAGTTCAGGCGGTAGCGTCGGACCCGGCTGGAGCGTCGCTTCCCTCTCTTCCTCGCCCTTGGGCCAGCCTCTTTTGCTCCCGTTGAGCTGCGCGCGCCTGTGGAAGGCCTGCCCAACCGTCGCTAGAAGAGTCTGTTCAGACGCCGAAAACTACTCGAAAGGTCCCCCCTCAAAGCGGTTTGACCAGGTGAAGGAACACGCAAAGAGAGCCCCCGGTGGCTTTTGTCCGCCAAGCGAGTGTGCCCTGTGGAACGTCAGGATTCTATTTGCCGGCCTGCCGCTGTTACTGACGGAACGAATGCAGACCGTGTGAAAGGTCATCATTTTATCTGCCGTTAAGTAAGCGAACGCTTCTGCTCGGATCAGAGGTAACTCTGTTTCAAGAACTGCAATCTTTTGCAGACGTCTGTGGCGTTTTGGGCAGAGGGACGGTTCTAAACCAATCTGAACCAGAGGCAATTTCGCAGCCAGCCGTCGGTGGTTTCCCGTCTCAGGAATGTAAGGTGCCCGCAGCGGGAGGTTGTTCCGTTAGCGCTTCCGCTTTCGTCAGTGAAGTTCTTCTGCGGAACGTTTGTAGATCCCGTCGTGTTCTTCAAGCTATGTCGTTTGAGCACTGTGCTGATAGGCTGACGTAAGAAAACAGGACACGAAATATACAAGGCGAGAGTGCAAAGCACGGAGCTCTAGGCAAAGGCGGTCCGAACCGCAGCAAAGCCGGAGGTCGACATGTCCAAATAGACCAAATCAGAAACTAAGCAGAGAAAAACGGCATCTGTAGAGAAAGAAAACAGATGGAGGAAAAGAAAGAAAGAACAGGAGGATCCCCTCCCCCCATAGAGGGTCTGTTATCCCCAGATCGAGTGCGTCCAGTGGAATCCATGTGTTGGCAGCCCCAACTGATGACAAAACACGAAGCAAGCATCTGGAGGAAGCTCAAACCCTTCATGCGTTGCCACAGTTACTAGCGAGTGGTTTGCAAGCACAGGCACGTCTGCTGCGAGTACAGCGCCGTCAGGAGACAGGGGTTGCTGGCCCATTCCCCACGCTCGGTGGCTGGGCATCACCGCCCTGGAGTACGGCCGATAGAAAACGGCGGCTGCCATTTGCGCCGCCCGGCAACTCATACTTACCTGGCAGGGGAGATACCATGATCAAGAAGGTGGTTCACCCAGGGCGAGGCTTGGCCATTGCACTCCGGCCACGCTGGCCCCTGCGAATTCCCCAAATGTGGGAATCTCGACTGCATAATTTCTGGTAGTGGGGGACTGCGTTCGCGCTCTCCCCTGAGCACAGTGGTTCAAGACAGAGTTCAGGCGGTAGCGTCGGACCCGGCTGGAGCGTCGCTTCCCTCTCTTCCTCGCCCTTGGGCCAGCCTCTTTTGCTCCCGTTGAGCTGCGCGCGCCTGTGGAAGGCCTGCCCAACCGTCGCTAGAAGAGTCTGTTCAGACGCCGAAAACTACTCGAAAGGTCCCCCCTCAAAGCGGTTTGACCAGGTGAAGGAACACGCAAAGAGAGCCCCCGGTGGCTTTTGTCCGCCAAGCGAGTGTGCCCTGTGGAACGTCAGGATTCTATTTGCCGGCCTGCCGCTGTTACTGACGGAACGAATGCAGACCGTGTGAAAGGTCATCATTTTATCTGCCGTTAAGTAAGCGAACGCTTCTGCTCGGATCAGAGGTAACTCTGTTTCAAGAACTGCAATCTTTTGCAGACGTCTGTGGCGTTTTGGGCAGAGGGACGGTTCTAAACCAATCTGAACCAGAGGCAATTTCGCAGCCAGCCGTCGGTGGTTTCCCGTCTCAGGAATGTAAGGTGCCCGCAGCGGGAGGTTGTTCCGTTAGCGCTTCCGCTTTCGTCAGTGAAGTTCTTCTGCGGAACGTTTGTAGATCCCGTCGTGTTCTTCAAGCTATGTCGTTTGAGCACTGTGCTGATAGGCTGACGTAAGAAAACAGGACACGAAATATACAAGGCGAGAGTGCAAAGCACGGAGCTCTAGGCAAAGGCGGTCCGAACCGCAGCAAAGCCGGAGGTCGACATGTCCAAATAGACCAAATCAGAAACTAAGCAGAGAAAAACGGCATCTGTAGAGAAAGAAAACAGATGGAGGAAAAGAAAGAAAGAACAGGAGGATCCCCTCCCCCCATAGAGGGTCTGTTATCCCCAGATCGAGTGCGTCCAGTGGAATCCATGTGTTGGCAGCCCCAACTGATGACAAAACACGAAGCAAGCATCTGGAGGAAGCTCAAACCCTTCATGCGTTGCCACAGTTACTAGCGAGTGGTTTGCAAGCACAGGCACGTCTGCTGCAAGTACAGCGCCGTCAGGAGACAGGGGTTGCTGGCCCATTCCCCACGCTCGGTGGCTGGGCATCACCGCCCTGGAGTACGGCCGATAGAAAACGGCGGCTGCCATTTGCGCCGCCCGGCAACTCATACTTACCTGGCAGGGGAGATACCATGATCAAGAAGGTGGTTCACCCAGGGCGAGGCTTGGCCATTGCACTCCGGCCACGCTGACCCCTGCGAATTCCCCAAATGTGGGAATCTCGACTGCATAATTTCTGGTAGTGGGGGACTGCGTTCGCGCTCTCCCCTGAGCACAGTGGTTCAAGACAGAGTTCAGGCGGTAGCGTCGGACCCGGCTGGAGCGTCGCTTCCCTCTCTTCCTCGCCCTTGGGCCAGCCTCTTTTGCTCCCGTTGAGCTGCGCGCGCCTGTGGAAGGCCTGCCCAACCGTCGCTAGAAGAGTCTGTTCAGACGCCGAAAACTACTCGAAAGGTCCCCCCTCAAAGCGGTTTGACCAGGTGAAGGAACACGCAAAGAGAGCCCCCGGTGGCTTTTGTCCGCCAAGCGAGTGTGCCCTGTGGAACGTCAGGATTCTATTTGCCGGCCTGCCGCTGTTACTGACGGAACGAATGCAGACCGTGTGAAAGGTCATCATTTTATCTGCCGTTAAGTAAGCGAACGCTTCTGCTCGGATCAGAGGTAACTCTGTTTCAAGAACTGCAATCTTTTGCAGACGTCTGTGGCGTTTTGGGCAGAGGGACGGTTCTAAACCAATCTGAACCAGAGGCAATTTCGCAGCCAGCCGTCGGTGGTTTCCCGTCTCAGGAATGTAAGGTGCCCGCAGCGGGAGGTTGTTCCGTTAGCGCTTCCGCTTTCGTCAGTGAAGTTCTTCTGCGGAACGTTTGTAGATCCCGTCGTGTTCTTCAAGCTATGTCGTTTGAGCACTGTGCTGATAGGCTGACGTAAGAAAACAGGACACGAAATATACAAGGCGAGAGTGCAAAGCACGGAGCTCTAGGCAAAGGCGGTCCGAACCGCAGCAAAGCCGGAGGTCGACATGTCCAAATAGACCAAATCAGAAACTAAGCAGAGAAAAACGGCATCTGTAGAGAAAGAAAACAGATGGAGGAAAAGAAAGAAAGAACAGGAGGATCCCCTCCCCCCATAGAGGGTCTGTTATCCCCAGATCGAGTGCGTCCAGTGGAATCCATGTGTTGGCAGCCCCAACTGATGACAAAACACGAAGCAAGCATCTGGAGGAAGCTCAAACCCTTCATGCGTTGCCACAGTTACTAGCGAGTGGTTTGCAAGCACAGGCACGTCTGCTGCAAGTACAGCGCCGTCAGGAGACAGGGGTTGCTGGCCCATTCCCCACGCTCGGTGGCTGGGCATCACCGCCCTGGAGTACGGCCGATAGAAAACGGCGGCTGCCATTTGCGCCGCCCGGCAACTCATACTTACCTGGCAGGGGAGATACCATGATCAAGAAGGTGGTTCACCCAGGGCGAGGCTTGGCCATTGCACTCCGGCCACGCTGACCCCTGCGAATTCCCCAAATGTGGGAATCTCGACTGCATAATTTCTGGTAGTGGGGGACTGCGTTCGCGCTCTCCCCTGAGCACAGTGGTTCAAGACAGAGTTCAGGCGGTAGCGTCGGACCCGGCTGGAGCGTCGCTTCCCTCTCTTCCTCGCCCTTGGGCCAGCCTCTTTTGCTCCCGTTGAGCTGCGCGCGCCTGTGGAAGGCCTGCCCAACCGTCGCTAGAAGAGTCTGTTCAGACGCCGAAAACTACTCGAAAGGTCCCCCCTCAAAGCGGTTTGACCAGGTGAAGGAACACGCAAAGAGAGCCCCCGGTGGCTTTTGTCCGCCAAGCGAGTGTGCCCTGTGGAACGTCAGGATTCTATTTGCCGGCCTGCCGCTGTTACTGACGGAACGAATGCAGACCGTGTGAAAGGTCATCATTTTATCTGCCGTTAAGTAAGCGAACGCTTCTGCTCGGATCAGAGGTAACTCTGTTTCAAGAACTGCAATCTTTTGCAGACGTCTGTGGCGTTTTGGGCAGAGGGACGGTTCTAAACCAATCTGAACCAGAGGCAATTTCGCAGCCAGCCGTCGGTGGTTTCCCGTCTCAGGAATGTAAGGTGCCCGCAGCGGGAGGTTGTTCCGTTAGCGCTTCCGCTTTCGTCAGTGAAGTTCTTCTGCGGAACGTTTGTAGATCCCGTCGTGTTCTTCAAGCTATGTCGTTTGAGCACTGTGCTGATAGGCTGACGTAAGAAAACAGGACACGAAATATACAAGGCGAGAGTGCAAAGCACGGAGCTCTAGGCAAAGGCGGTCCGAACCGCAGCAAAGCCGGAGGTCGACATGTCCAAATAGACCAAATCAGAAACTAAGCAGAGAAAAACGGCATCTGTAGAGAAAGAAAACAGATGGAGGAAAAGAAAGAAAGAACAGGAGGATCCCCTCCCCCCATAGAGGGTCTGTTATCCCCAGATCGAGTGCGTCCAGTGGAATCCATGTGTTGGCAGCCCCAAGTGATGACAAAACACGAAGCAAGCATCTGGAGGAAGCTCAAACCCTTCATGCGTTGCCACAGTTACTAGCGAGTGGTTTGCAAGCACAGGCACGTCTGCTGCAAGTACAGCGCCGTCAGGAGACAGGGGTTGCTGGCCCATTCCCCACGCTCGGTGGCTGGGCATCACCGCCCTGGAGTACGGCCGATAGAAAACGGCGGCTGCCATTTGCGCCGCCCGGCAACTCATACTTACCTTGCAGGGGAGATACCATGATCAAGAAGGTGGTTCACCCAGGGCGAGGCTTGGCCATTGCACTCCGGCCACGCTGACCCCTGCGAATTCCCCAAATGTGGGAATCTCGACTGCATAATTTCTGGTAGTGGGGGACTGCGTTCGCGCTCTCCCCTGAGCACAGTGGTTCAAGACAGAGTTCAGGCGGTAGCGTCGGACCCGGCTGGAGCGTCGCTTCCCTCTCTTCCTCGCCCTTGGGCCAGCCTCTTTTGCTCCCGTTGAGCTGCGCGCGCCTGTGGAAGGCCTGCCCAACCGTCGCTAGAAGAGTCTGTTCAGACGCCGAAAACTACTCGAAAGGTCCCCCCTCAAAGCGGTTTGACCAGGTGAAGGAACACGCAAAGAGAGCCCCCGGTGGCTTTTGTCCGCCAAGCGAGTGTGCCCTGTGGAACGTCAGGATTCTATTTGCCGGCCTGCCGCTGTTACTGACGGAACGAATGCAGACCGTGTGAAAGGTCATCATTTTATCTGCCGTTAAGTAAGCGAACGCTTCTGCTCGGATCAGAGGTAACTCTGTTTCAAGAACTGCAATCTTTTGCAGACGTCTGTGGCGTTTTGGGCAGAGGGACGGTTCTAAACCAATCTGAACCAGAGGCAATTTCGCAGCCAGCCGTCGGTGGTTTCCCGTCTCAGGAATGTAAGGTGCCCGCAGCGGGAGGTTGTTCCGTTAGCGCTTCCGCTTTCGTCAGTGAAGTTCTTCTGCGGAACGTTTGTAGATCCCGTCGTGTTCTTCAAGCTATGTCGTTTGAGCACTGTGCTGATAGGCTGACGTAAGAAAACAGGACACGAAATATACAAGGCGAGAGTGCAAAGCACGGAGCTCTAGGCAAAGGCGGTCCGAACCGCAGCAAAGCCGGAGGTCGACATGTCCAAATAGACCAAATCAGAAACTAAGCAGAGAAAAACGGCATCTGTAGAGAAAGAAAACAGATGGAGGAAAAGAAAGAAAGAACAGGAGGATCCCCTCCCCCCATAGAGGGTCTGTTATCCCCAGATCGAGTGCGTCCAGTGGAATCCATGTGTTGGCAGCCCCAACTGATGACAAAACACGAAGCAAGCATCTGGAGGAAGCTCAAACCCTTCATGCGTTGCCACAGTTACTAGCGAGTGGTTTGCAAGCACAGGCACGTCTGCTGCAAGTACAGCGCCGTCAGGAGACAGGGGTTGCTGGCCCATTCCCCACGCTCGGTGGCTGGGCATCACCGCCCTGGAGTACGGCCGATAGAAAACGGCGGCTGCCATTTGCGCCGCCCGGCAACTCATACTTACCTTGCAGGGGAGATACCATGATCAAGAAGCTGGTTCACCCAGGGCGAGGCTTGGCCATTGCACTCCGGCCACGCTGACCCCTGCGAATTCCCCAAATGTGGGAATCTCGACTGCATAATTTCTGGTAGTGGGGGACTGCGTTCGCGCTCTCCCCTGAGCACAGTGGTTCAAGACAGAGTTCAGGCGGTAGCGTCGGACCCGGCTGGAGCGTCGCTTCCCTCTCTTCCTCGCCCTTGGGCCAGCCTCTTTTGCTCCCGTTGAGCTGCGCGCGCCTGTGGAAGGCCTGCCCAACCGTCGCTAGAAGAGTCTGTTCAGACGCCGAAAACTACTCGAAAGGTCCCCCCTCAAAGCGGTTTGACCAGGTGAAGGAACACGCAAAGAGAGCCCCCGGTGGCTTTTGTCCGCCAAGCGAGTGTGCCCTGTGGAACGTCAGGATTCTATTTGCCGGCCTGCCGCTGTTACTGACGGAACGAATGCAGACCGTGTGAAAGGTCATCATTTTATCTGCCGTTAAGTAAGCGAACGCTTCTGCTCGGATCAGAGGTAACTCTGTTTCAAGAACTGCAATCTTTTGCAGACGTCTGTGGCGTTTTGGGCAGAGGGACGGTTCTAAACCAATCTGAACCAGAGGCAATTTCGCAGCCAGCCGTCGGTGGTTTCCCGTCTCAGGAATGTAAGGTGCCCGCAGCGGGAGGTTGTTCCGTTAGCGCTTCCGCTTTCGTCAGTGAAGTTCTTCTGCGGAACGTTTGTAGATCCCGTCGTGTTCTTCAAGCTATGTCGTTTGAGCACTGTGCTGATAGGCTGACGTAAGAAAACAGGACACGAAATATACAAGGCGAGAGTGCAAAGCACGGAGCTCTAGGCAAAGGCGGTCCGAACCGCAGCAAAGCCGGAGGTCGACATGTCCAAATAGACCAAATCAGAAACTAAGCAGAGAAAAACGGCATCTGTAGAGAAAGAAAACAGATGGAGGAAAAGAAAGAAAGAACAGGAGGATCCCCTCCCCCCATAGAGGGTCTGTTATCCCCAGATCGAGTGCGTCCAGTGGAATCCATGTGTTGGCAGCCCCAACTGATGACAAAACACGAAGCAAGCATCTGGAGGAAGCTCAAACCCTTCATGCGTTGCCACAGTTACTAGCGAGTGGTTTGCAAGCACAGGCACGTCTGCTGCGAGTACAGCGCCGTCAGGAGACAGGGGTTGCTGGCCCATTCCCCACGCTCGGTGGCTGGGCATCACCGCCCTGGAGTACGGCCGATAGAAAACGGCGGCTGCCATTTGCGCCGCCCGGCAACTCATACTTACCTTGCAGGGGAGATACCATGATCAAGAAGCTGGTTCACCCAGGGCGAGGCTTGGCCATTGCACTCCGGCCACGCTGACCCCTGCGAATTCCCCAAATGTGGGAATCTCGACTGCATAATTTCTGGTAGTGGGGGACTGCGTTCGCGCTCTCCCCTGAGCACAGTGGTTCAAGACAGAGTTCAGGCGGTAGCGTCGGACCCGGCTGGAGCGTCGCTTCCCTCTCTTCCTCGCCCTTGGGCCAGCCTCTTTTGCTCCCGTTGAGCTGCGCGCGCCTGTGGAAGGCCTGCCCAACCGTCGCTAGAAGAGTCTGTTCAGACGCCGAAAACTACTCGAAAGGTCCCCCCTCAAAGCGGTTTGACCAGGTGAAGGAACACGCAAAGAGAGCCCCCGGTGGCTTTTGTCCGCCAAGCGAGTGTGCCCTGTGGAACGTCAGGATTCTATTTGCCGGCCTGCCGCTGTTACTGACGGAACGAATGCAGACCGTGTGAAAGGTCATCATTTTATCTGCCGTTAAGTAAGCGAACGCTTCTGCTCGGATCAGAGGTAACTCTGTTTCAAGAACTGCAATCTTTTGCAGACGTCTGTGGCGTTTTGGGCAGAGGGACGGTTCTAAACCAATCTGAACCAGAGGCAATTTCGCAGCCAGCCGTCGGTGGTTTCCCGTCTCAGGAATGTAAGGTGCCCGCAGCGGGAGGTTGTTCCGTTAGCGCTTCCGCTTTCGTCAGTGAAGTTCTTCTGCGGAACGTTTGTAGATCCCGTCGTGTTCTTCAAGCTATGTCGTTTGAGCACTGTGCTGATAGGCTGACGTAAGAAAACAGGACACGAAATATACAAGGCGAGAGTGCAAAGCACGGAGCTCTAGGCAAAGGCGGTCCGAACCGCAGCAAAGCCGGAGGTCGACATGTCCAAATAGACCAAATCAGAAACTAAGCAGAGAAAAACGGCATCTGTAGAGAAAGAAAACAGATGGAGGAAAAGAAAGAAAGAACAGGAGGATCCCCTCCCCCCATAGAGGGTCTGTTATCCCCAGATCGAGTGCGTCCAGTGGAATCCATGTGTTGGCAGCCCCAAGTGATGACAAAACACGAAGCAAGCATCTGGAGGAAGCTCAAACCCTTCATGCGTTGCCACAGTTACTAGCGAGTGGTTTGCAAGCACAGGCACGTCTGCTGCGAGTACAGCGCCGTCAGGAGACAGGGGTTGCTGGCCCATTCCCCACGCTCGGTGGCTGGGCATCACCGCCCTGGAGTACGGCCGATAGAAAACGGCGGCTGCCATTTGCGCCGCCCGGCAACTCATACTTACCTTGCAGGGGAGATACCATGATCAAGAAGGTGGTTCACCCAGGGCGAGGCTTGGCCATTGCACTCCGGCCACGCTGACCCCTGCGAATTCCCCAAATGTGGGAATCTCGACTGCATAATTTCTGGTAGTGGGGGACTGCGTTCGCGCTCTCCCCTGAGCACAGTGGTTCAAGACAGAGTTCAGGCGGTAGCGTCGGACCCGGCTGGAGCGTCGCTTCCCTCTCTTCCTCGCCCTTGGGCCAGCCTCTTTTGCTCCCGTTGAGCTGCGCGCGCCTGTGGAAGGCCTGCCCAACCGTCGCTAGAAGAGTCTGTTCAGACGCCGAAAACTACTCGAAAGGTCCCCCCTCAAAGCGGTTTGACCAGGTGAAGGAACACGCAAAGAGAGCCCCCGGTGGCTTTTGTCCGCCAAGCGAGTGTGCCCTGTGGAACGTCAGGATTCTATTTGCCGGCCTGCCGCTGTTACTGACGGAACGAATGCAGACCGTGTGAAAGGTCATCATTTTATCTGCCGTTAAGTAAGCGAACGCTTCTGCTCGGATCAGAGGTAACTCTGTTTCAAGAACTGCAATCTTTTGCAGACGTCTGTGGCGTTTTGGGCAGAGGGACGGTTCTAAACCAATCTGAACCAGAGGCAATTTCGCAGCCAGCCGTCGGTGGTTTCCCGTCTCAGGAATGTAAGGTGCCCGCAGCGGGAGGTTGTTCCGTTAGCGCTTCCGCTTTCGTCAGTGAAGTTCTTCTGCGGAACGTTTGTAGATCCCGTCGTGTTCTTCAAGCTATGTCGTTTGAGCACTGTGCTGATAGGCTGACGTAAGAAAACAGGACACGAAATATACAAGGCGAGAGTGCAAAGCACGGAGCTCTAGGCAAAGGCGGTCCGAACCGCAGCAAAGCCGGAGGTCGACATGTCCAAATAGACCAAATCAGAAACTAAGCAGAGAAAAACGGCATCTGTAGAGAAAGAAAACAGATGGAGGAAAAGAAAGAAAGAACAGGAGGATCCCCTCCCCCCATAGAGGGTCTGTTATCCCCAGATCGAGTGCGTCCAGTGGAATCCATGTGTTGGCAGCCCCAAGTGATGACAAAACACGAAGCAAGCATCTGGAGGAAGCTCAAACCCTTCATGCGTTGCCACAGTTACTAGCGAGTGGTTTGCAAGCACAGGCACGTCTGCTGCGAGTACAGCGCCGTCAGGAGACAGGGGTTGCTGGCCCATTCCCCACGCTCGGTGGCTGGGCATCACCGCCCTGGAGTACGGCCGATAGAAAACGGCGGCTGCCATTTGCGCCGCCCGGCAACTCATACTTACCTGGCAGGGGAGATACCATGATCAAGAAGGTGGTTCACCCAGGGCGAGGCTTGGCCATTGCACTCCGGCCACGCTGGCCCCTGCGAATTCCCCAAATGTGGGAATCTCGACTGCATAATTTCTGGTAGTGGGGGACTGCGTTCGCGCTCTCCCCTGAGCACAGTGGTTCAAGACAGAGTTCAGGCGGTAGCGTCGGACCCGACTGGAGCGTCGCTTCCCTCTCTTCCTCGCCCTTGGGCCAGCCTCTTTTGCTCCCGTTGAGCTGCGCGCGCCTGTGGAAGGCCTGCCCAACCGTCGCTAGAAGAGTCTGTTCAGACGCCGAAAACTACTCGAAAGGTCCCCCCTCAAAGCGGTTTGACCAGGTGAAGGAACACGCAAAGAGAGCCCCCGGTGGCTTTTGTCCGCCAAGCGAGTGTGCCCTGTGGAACGTCAGGATTCTATTTGCCGGCCTGCCGCTGTTACTGACGGAACGAATGCAGACCGTGTGAAAGGTCATCATTTTATCTGCCGTTAAGTAAGCGAACGCTTCTGCTCGGATCAGAGGTAACTCTGTTTCAAGAACTGCAATCTTTTGCAGACGTCTGTGGCGTTTTGGGCAGAGGGACGGTTCTAAACCAATCTGAACCAGAGGCAATTTCGCAGCCAGCCGTCGGTGGTTTCCCGTCTCAGGAATGTAAGGTGCCCGCAGCGGGAGGTTGTTCCGTTAGCGCTTCCGCTTTCGTCAGTGAAGTTCTTCTGCGGAACGTTTGTAGATCCCGTCGTGTTCTTCAAGCTATGTCGTTTGAGCACTGTGCTGATAGGCTGACGTAAGAAAACAGGACACGAAATATACAAGGCGAGAGTGCAAAGCACGGAGCTCTAGGCAAAGGCGGTCCGAACCGCAGCAAAGCCGGAGGTCGACATGTCCAAATAGACCAAATCAGAAACTAAGCAGAGAAAAACGGCATCTGTAGAGAAAGAAAACAGATGGAGGAAAAGAAAGAAAGAACAGGAGGATCCCCTCCCCCCATAGAGGGTCTGTTATCCCCAGATCGAGTGCGTCCAGTGGAATCCATGTGTTGGCAGCCCCAAGTGATGACAAAACACGAAGCAAGCATCTGGAGGAAGCTCAAACCCTTCATGCGTTGCCACAGTTACTAGCGAGTGGTTTGCAAGCACAGGCACGTCTGCTGCGAGTACAGCGCCGTCAGGAGACAGGGGTTGCTGGCCCATTCCCCACGCTCGGTGGCTGGGCATCACCGCCCTGGAGTACGGCCGATAGAAAACGGCGGCTGCCATTTGCGCCGCCCGGCAACTCATACTTACCTGGCAGGGGAGATACCATGATCAAGAAGGTGGTTCACCCAGGGCGAGGCTTGGCCATTGCACTCCGGCCACGCTGGCCCCTGCGAATTCCCCAAATGTGGGAATCTCGACTGCATAATTTCTGGTAGTGGGGGACTGCGTTCGCGCTCTCCCCTGAGCACAGTGGTTCAAGACAGAGTTCAGGCGGTAGCGTCGGACCCGGCTGGAGCGTCGCTTCCCTCTCTTCCTCGCCCTTGGGCCAGCCTCTTTTGCTCCCGTTGAGCTGCGCGCGCCTGTGGAAGGCCTGCCCAACCGTCGCTAGAAGAGTCTGTTCAGACGCCGAAAACTACTCGAAAGGTCCCCCCTCAAAGCGGTTTGACCAGGTGAAGGAACACGCAAAGAGAGCCCCCGGTGGCTTTTGTCCGCCAAGCGAGTGTGCCCTGTGGAACGTCAGGATTCTATTTGCCGGCCTGCCGCTGTTACTGACGGAACGAATGCAGACCGTGTGAAAGGTCATCATTTTATCTGCCGTTAAGTAAGCGAACGCTTCTGCTCGGATCAGAGGTAACTCTGTTTCAAGAACTGCAATCTTTTGCAGACGTCTGTGGCGTTTTGGGCAGAGGGACGGTTCTAAACCAATCTGAACCAGAGGCAATTTCGCAGCCAGCGGTCGGTGGTTTCCCGTCTCAGGAATGTAAGGTGCCCGCAGCGGGAGGTTGTTCCGTTAGCGCTTCCGCTTTCGTCAGTGAAGTTCTTCTGCGGAACGTTTGTAGATCCCGTCGTGTTCTTCAAGCTATGTCGTTTGAGCACTGTGCTGATAGGCTGACGTAAGAAAACAGGACACGAAATATACAAGGCGAGAGTGCAAAGCACGGAGCTCTAGGCAAAGGCGGTCCGAACCGCAGCAAAGCCGGAGGTCGACATGTCCAAATAGACCAAATCAGAAACTAAGCAGAGAAAAACGGCATCTGTAGAGAAAGAAAACAGATGGAGGAAAAGAAAGAAAGAACAGGAGGATCCCCTCCCCCCATAGAGGGTCTGTTATCCCCAGATCGAGTGCGTCCAGTGGAATCCATGTGTTGGCAGCCCCAAGTGATGACAAAACACGAAGCAAGCATCTGGAGGAAGCTCAAACCCTTCATGCGTTGCCACAGTTACTAGCGAGTGGTTTGCAAGCACAGGCACGTCTGCTGCAAGTACAGCGCCGTCAGGAGACAGGGGTTGCTGGCCCATTCCCCACGCTCGGTGGCTGGGCATCACCGCCCTGGAGTACGGCCGATAGAAAACGGCGGCTGCCATTTGCGCCGCCCGGCAACTCATACTTACCTTGCAGGGGAGATACCATGATCAAGAAGGTGGTTCACCCAGGGCGAGGCTTGGCCATTGCACTCCGGCCACGCTGACCCCTGCGAATTCCCCAAATGTGGGAATCTCGACTGCATAATTTCTGGTAGTGGGGGACTGCGTTCGCGCTCTCCCCTGAGCACAGTGGTTCAAGACAGAGTTCAGGCGGTAGCGTCGGACCCGGCTGGAGCGTCGCTTCCCTCTCTTCCTCGCCCTTGGGCCAGCCTCTTTTGCTCCCGTTGAGCTGCGCGCGCCTGTGGAAGGCCTGCCCAACCGTCGCTAGAAGAGTCTGTTCAGACGCCGAAAACTACTCGAAAGGTCCCCCCTCAAAGCGGTTTGACCAGGTGAAGGAACACGCAAAGAGAGCCCCCGGTGGCTTTTGTCCGCCAAGCGAGTGTGCCCTGTGGAACGTCAGGATTCTATTTGCCGGCCTGCCGCTGTTACTGACGGAACGAATGCAGACCGTGTGAAAGGTCATCATTTTATCTGCCGTTAAGTAAGCGAACGCTTCTGCTCGGATCAGAGGTAACTCTGTTTCAAGAACTGCAATCTTTTGCAGACGTCTGTGGCGTTTTGGGCAGAGGGACGGTTCTAAACCAATCTGAACCAGAGGCAATTTCGCAGCCAGCCGTCGGTGGTTTCCCGTCTCAGGAATGTAAGGTGCCCGCAGCGGGAGGTTGTTCCGTTAGCGCTTCCGCTTTCGTCAGTGAAGTTCTTCTGCGGAACGTTTGTAGATCCCGTCGTGTTCTTCAAGCTATGTCGTTTGAGCACTGTGCTGATAGGCTGACGTAAGAAAACAGGACACGAAATATACAAGGCGAGAGTGCAAAGCACGGAGCTCTAGGCAAAGGCGGTCCGAACCGCAGCAAAGCCGGAGGTCGACATGTCCAAATAGACCAAATCAGAAACTAAGCAGAGAAAAACGGCATCTGTAGAGAAAGAAAACAGATGGAGGAAAAGAAAGAAAGAACAGGAGGATCCCCTCCCCCCATAGAGGGTCTGTTATCCCCAGATCGAGTGCGTCCAGTGGAATCCATGTGTTGGCAGCCCCAAGTGATGACAAAACACGAAGCAAGCATCTGGAGGAAGCTCAAACCCTTCATGCGTTGCCACAGTTACTAGCGAGTGGTTTGCAAGCACAGGCACGTCTGCTGCGAGTACAGCGCCGTCAGGAGACAGGGGTTGCTGGCCCATTCCCCACGCTCGGTGGCTGGGCATCACCGCCCTGGAGTACGGCCGATAGAAAACGGCGGCTGCCATTTGCGCCGCCCGGCAACTCATACTTACCTGGCAGGGGAGATACCATGATCAAGAAGGTGGTTCACCCAGGGCGAGGCTTGGCCATTGCACTCCGGCCACGCTGGCCCCTGCGAATTCCCCAAATGTGGGAATCTCGACTGCATAATTTCTGGTAGTGGGGGACTGCGTTCGCGCTCTCCCCTGAGCACAGTGGTTCAAGACAGAGTTCAGGCGGTAGCGTCGGACCCGGCTGGAGCGTCGCTTCCCTCTCTTCCTCGCCCTTGGGCCAGCCTCTTTTGCTCCCGTTGAGCTGCGCGCGCCTGTGGAAGGCCTGCCCAACCGTCGCTGGAAGAGTCTGTTCAGACGCCGAAAACTACTCGAAAGGTCCCCCCTCAAAGCGGTTTGACCAGGTGAAGGAACACGCAAAGAGAGCCCCCGGTGGCTTTTGTCCGCCAAGCGAGTGTGCCCTGTGGAACGTCAGGATTCTATTTGCCGGCCTGCCGCTGTTACTGACGGAACGAATGCAGACCGTGTGAAAGGTCATCATTTTATCTGCCGTTAAGTAAGCGAACGCTTCTGCTCGGATCAGAGGTAACTCTGTTTCAAGAACTGCAATCTTTTGCAGACGTCTGTGGCGTTTTGGGCAGAGGGACGGTTCTAAACCAATCTGAACCAGAGGCAATTTCGCAGCCAGCCGTCGGTGGTTTCCCGTCTCAGGAATGTAAGGTGCCCGCAGCGGGAGGTTGTTCCGTTAGCGCTTCCGCTTTCGTCAGTGAAGTTCTTCTGCGGAACGTTTGTAGATCCCGTCGTGTTCTTCAAGCTATGTCGTTTGAGCACTGTGCTGATAGGCTGACGTAAGAAAACAGGACACGAAATATACAAGGCGAGAGTGCAAAGCACGGAGCTCTAGGCAAAGGCGGTCCGAACCGCAGCAAAGCCGGAGGTCGACATGTCCAAATAGACCAAATCAGAAACTAAGCAGAGAAAAACGGCATCTGTAGAGAAAGAAAACAGATGGAGGAAAAGAAAGAAAGAACAGGAGGATCCCCTCCCCCCATAGAGGGTCTGTTATCCCCAGATCGAGTGCGTCCAGTGGAATCCATGTGTTGGCAGCCCCAAGTGATGACAAAACACGAAGCAAGCATCTGGAGGAAGCTCAAACCCTTCATGCGTTGCCACAGTTACTAGCGAGTGGTTTGCAAGCACAGGCACGTCTGCTGCGAGTACAGCGCCGTCAGGAGACAGGGGTTGCTGGCCCATTCCCCACGCTCGGTGGCTGGGCATCACCGCCCTGGAGTACGGCCGATAGAAAACGGCGGCTGCCATTTGCGCCGCCCGGCAACTCATACTTACCTGGCAGGGGAGATACCATGATCAAGAAGGTGGTTCACCCAGGGCGAGGCTTGGCCATTGCACTCCGGCCACGCTGGCCCCTGCGAATTCCCCAAATGTGGGAATCTCGACTGCATAATTTCTGGTAGTGGGGGACTGCGTTCGCGCTCTCCCCTGAGCACAGTGGTTCAAGACAGAGTTCAGGCGGTAGCGTCGGACCCGGCTGGAGCGTCGCTTCCCTCTCTTCCTCGCCCTTGGGCCAGCCTCTTTTGCTCCCGTTGAGCTGCGCGCGCCTGTGGAAGGCCTGCCCAACCGTCGCTAGAAGAGTCTGTTCAGACGCCGAAAACTACTCGAAAGGTCCCCCCTCAAAGCGGTTTGACCAGGTGAAGGAACACGCAAAGAGAGCCCCCGGTGGCTTTTGTCCGCCAAGCGAGTGTGCCCTGTGGAACGTCAGGATTCTATTTGCCGGCCTGCCGCTGTTACTGACGGAACGAATGCAGACCGTGTGAAAGGTCATCATTTTATCTGCCGTTAAGTAAGCGAACGCTTCTGCTCGGATCAGAGGTAACTCTGTTTCAAGAACTGCAATCTTTTGCAGACGTCTGTGGCGTTTTGGGCAGAGGGACGGTTCTAAACCAATCTGAACCAGAGGCAATTTCGCAGCCAGCCGTCGGTGGTTTCCCGTCTCAGGAATGTAAGGTGCCCGCAGCGGGAGGTTGTTCCGTTAGCGCTTCCGCTTTCGTCAGTGAAGTTCTTCTGCGGAACGTTTGTAGATCCCGTCGTGTTCTTCAAGCTATGTCGTTTGAGCACTGTGCTGATAGGCTGACGTAAGAAAACAGGACACGAAATATACAAGGCGAGAGTGCAAAGCACGGAGCTCTAGGCAAAGGCGGTCCGAACCGCAGCAAAGCCGGAGGTCGACATGTCCAAATAGACCAAATCAGAAACTAAGCAGAGAAAAACGGCATCTGTAGAGAAAGAAAACAGATGGAGGAAAAGAAAGAAAGAACAGGAGGATCCCCTCCCCCCATAGAGGGTCTGTTATCCCCAGATCGAGTGCGTCCAGTGGAATCCATGTGTTGGCAGCCCCAAGTGATGACAAAACACGAAGCAAGCATCTGGAGGAAGCTCAAACCCTTCATGCGTTGCCACAGTTACTAGCGAGTGGTTTGCAAGCACAGGCACGTCTGCTGCGAGTACAGCGCCGTCAGGAGACAGGGGTTGCTGGCCCATTCCCCACGCTCGGTGGCTGGGCATCACCGCCCTGGAGTACGGCCGATAGAAAACGGCGGCTGCCATTTGCGCCGCCCGGCAACTCATACTTACCTGGCAGGGGAGATACCATGATCAAGAAGGTGGTTCACCCAGGGCGAGGCTTGGCCATTGCACTCCGGCCACGCTGGCCCCTGCGAATTCCCCAAATGTGGGAATCTCGACTGCATAATTTCTGGTAGTGGGGGACTGCGTTCGCGCTCTCCCCTGAGCACAGTGGTTCAAGACAGAGTTCAGGCGGTAGCGTCGGACCCGGCTGGAGCGTCGCTTCCCTCTCTTCCTCGCCCTTGGGCCAGCCTCTTTTGCTCCCGTTGAGCTGCGCGCGCCTGTGGAAGGCCTGCCCAACCGTCGCTAGAAGAGTCTGTTCAGACGCCGAAAACTACTCGAAAGGTCCCCCCTCAAAGCGGTTTGACCAGGTGAAGGAACACGCAAAGAGAGCCCCCGGTGGCTTTTGTCCGCCAAGCGAGTGTGCCCTGTGGAACGTCAGGATTCTATTTGCCGGCCTGCCGCTGTTACTGACGGAACGAATGCAGACCGTGTGAAAGGTCATCATTTTATCTGCCGTTAAGTAAGCGAACGCTTCTGCTCGGATCAGAGGTAACTCTGTTTCAAGAACTGCAATCTTTTGCAGACGTCTGTGGCGTTTTGGGCAGAGGGACGGTTCTAAACCAATCTGAACCAGAGGCAATTTCGCAGCCAGCCGTCGGTGGTTTCCCGTCTCAGGAATGTAAGGTGCCCGCAGCGGGAGGTTGTTCCGTTAGCGCTTCCGCTTTCGTCAGTGAAGTTCTTCTGCGGAACGTTTGTAGATCCCGTCGTGTTCTTCAAGCTATGTCGTTTGAGCACTGTGCTGATAGGCTGACGTAAGAAAACAGGACACGAAATATACAAGGCGAGAGTGCAAAGCACGGAGCTCTAGGCAAAGGCGGTCCGAACCGCAGCAAAGCCGGAGGTCGACATGTCCAAATAGACCAAATCAGAAACTAAGCAGAGAAAAACGGCATCTGTAGAGAAAGAAAACAGATGGAGGAAAAGAAAGAAAGAACAGGAGGATCCCCTCCCCCCATAGAGGGTCTGTTATCCCCAGATCGAGTGCGTCCAGTGGAATCCATGTGTTGGCAGCCCCAAGTGATGACAAAACACGAAGCAAGCATCTGGAGGAAGCTCAAACCCTTCATGCGTTGCCACAGTTACTAGCGAGTGGTTTGCAAGCACAGGCACGTCTGCTGCGAGTACAGCGCCGTCAGGAGACAGGGGTTGCTGGCCCATTCCCCACGCTCGGTGGCTGGGCATCACCGCCCTGGAGTACGGCCGATAGAAAACGGCGGCTGCCATTTGCGCCGCCCGGCAACTCATACTTACCTGGCAGGGGAGATACCATGATCAAGAAGGTGGTTCACCCAGGGCGAGGCTTGGCCATTGCACTCCGGCCACGCTGGCCCCTGCGAATTCCCCAAATGTGGGAATCTCGACTGCATAATTTCTGGTAGTGGGGGACTGCGTTCGCGCTCTCCCCTGAGCACAGTGGTTCAAGACAGAGTTCAGGCGGTAGCGTCGGACCCGGCTGGAGCGTCGCTTCCCTCTCTTCCTCGCCCTTGGGCCAGCCTCTTTTGCTCCCGTTGAGCTGCGCGCGCCTGTGGAAGGCCTGCCCAACCGTCGCTGGAAGAGTCTGTTCAGACGCCGAAAACTACTCGAAAGGTCCCCCCTCAAAGCGGTTTGACCAGGTGAAGGAACACGCAAAGAGAGCCCCCGGTGGCTTTTGTCCGCCAAGCGAGTGTGCCCTGTGGAACGTCAGGATTCTATTTGCCGGCCTGCCGCTGTTACTGACGGAACGAATGCAGACCGTGTGAAAGGTCATCATTTTATCTGCCGTTAAGTAAGCGAACGCTTCTGCTCGGATCAGAGGTAACTCTGTTTCAAGAACTGCAATCTTTTGCAGACGTCTGTGGCGTTTTGGGCAGAGGGACGGTTCTAAACCAATCTGAACCAGAGGCAATTTCGCAGCCAGCCGTCGGTGGTTTCCCGTCTCAGGAATGTAAGGTGCCCGCAGCGGGAGGTTGTTCCGTTAGCGCTTCCGCTTTCGTCAGTGAAGTTCTTCTGCGGAACGTTTGTAGATCCCGTCGTGTTCTTCAAGCTATGTCGTTTGAGCACTGTGCTGATAGGCTGACGTAAGAAAACAGGACACGAAATATACAAGGCGAGAGTGCAAAGCACGGAGCTCTAGGCAAAGGCGGTCCGAACCGCAGCAAAGCCGGAGGTCGACATGTCCAAATAGACCAAATCAGAAACTAAGCAGAGAAAAACGGCATCTGTAGAGAAAGAAAACAGATGGAGGAAAAGAAAGAAAGAACAGGAGGATCCCCTCCCCCCATAGAGGGTCTGTTATCCCCAGATCGAGTGCGTCCAGTGGAATCCATGTGTTGGCAGCCCCAAGTGATGACAAAACACGAAGCAAGCATCTGGAGGAAGCTCAAACCCTTCATGCGTTGCCACAGTTACTAGCGAGTGGTTTGCAAGCACAGGCACGTCTGCTGCGAGTACAGCGCCGTCAGGAGACAGGGGTTGCTGGCCCATTCCCCACGCTCGGTGGCTGGGCATCACCGCCCTGGAGTACGGCCGATAGAAAACGGCGGCTGCCATTTGCGCCGCCCGGCAACTCATACTTACCTGGCAGGGGAGATACCATGATCAAGAAGGTGGTTCACCCAGGGCGAGGCTTGGCCATTGCACTCCGGCCACGCTGGCCCCTGCGAATTCCCCAAATGTGGGAATCTCGACTGCATAATTTCTGGTAGTGGGGGACTGCGTTCGCGCTCTCCCCTGAGCACAGTGGTTCAAGACAGAGTTCAGGCGGTAGCGTCGGACCCGGCTGGAGCGTCGCTTCCCTCTCTTCCTCGCCCTTGGGCCAGCCTCTTTTGCTCCCGTTGAGCTGCGCGCGCCTGTGGAAGGCCTGCCCAACCGTCGCTAGAAGAGTCTGTTCAGACGCCGAAAACTACTCGAAAGGTCCCCCCTCAAAGCGGTTTGACCAGGTGAAGGAACACGCAAAGAGAGCCCCCGGTGGCTTTTGTCCGCCAAGCGAGTGTGCCCTGTGGAACGTCAGGATTCTATTTGCCGGCCTGCCGCTGTTACTGACGGAACGAATGCAGACCGTGTGAAAGGTCATCATTTTATCTGCCGTTAAGTAAGCGAACGCTTCTGCTCGGATCAGAGGTAACTCTGTTTCAAGAACTGCAATCTTTTGCAGACGTCTGTGGCGTTTTGGGCAGAGGGACGGTTCTAAACCAATCTGAACCAGAGGCAATTTCGCAGCCAGCCGTCGGTGGTTTCCCGTCTCAGGAATGTAAGGTGCCCTCAGCGGGAGGTTGTTCCGTTAGCGCTTCCGCTTTCGTCAGTGAAGTTCTTCTGCGGAACGTTTGTAGATCCCGTCGTGTTCTTCAAGCTATGTCGTTTGAGCACTGTGCTGATAGGCTGACGTAAGAAAACAGGACACGAAATATACAAGGCGAGAGTGCAAAGCACGGAGCTCTAGGCAAAGGCGGTCCGAACCGCAGCAAAGCCGGAGGTCGACATGTCCAAATAGACCAAATCAGAAACTAAGCAGAGAAAAACGGCATCTGTAGAGAAAGAAAACAGATGGAGGAAAAGAAAGAAAGAACAGGAGGATCCCCTCCCCCCATAGAGGGTCTGTTATCCCCAGATCGAGTGCGTCCAGTGGAATCCATGTGTTGGCAGCCCCAACTGATGACAAAACACGAAGCAAGCATCTGGAGGAAGCTCAAACCCTTCATGCGTTGCCACAGTTACTAGCGAGTGGTTTGCAAGCACAGGCACGTCTGCTGCAAGTACAGCGCCGTCAGGAGACAGGGGTTGCTGGCCCATTCCCCACGCTCGGTGGCTGGGCATCACCGCCCTGGAGTACGGCCGATAGAAAACGGCGGCTGCCATTTGCGCCGCCCGGCAACTCATACTTACCTGGCAGGGGAGATACCATGATCAAGAAGGTGGTTCACCCAGGGCGAGGCTTGGCCATTGCACTCCGGCCACGCTGACCCCTGCGAATTCCCCAAATGTGGGAATCTCGACTGCATAATTTCTGGTAGTGGGGGACTGCGTTCGCGCTCTCCCCTGAGCACAGTGGTTCAAGACAGAGTTCAGGCGGTAGCGTCGGACCCGGCTGGAGCGTCGCTTCCCTCTCTTCCTCGCCCTTGGGCCAGCCTCTTTTGCTCCCGTTGAGCTGCGCGCGCCTGTGGAAGGCCTGCCCAACCGTCGCTAGAAGAGTCTGTTCAGACGCCGAAAACTACTCGAAAGGTCCCCCCTCAAAGCGGTTTGACCAGGTGAAGGAACACGCAAAGAGAGCCCCCGGTGGCTTTTGTCCGCCAAGCGAGTGTGCCCTGTGGAACGTCAGGATTCTATTTGCCGGCCTGCCGCTGTTACTGACGGAACGAATGCAGACCGTGTGAAAGGTCATCATTTTATCTGCCGTTAAGTAAGCGAACGCTTCTGCTCGGATCAGAGGTAACTCTGTTTCAAGAACTGCAATCTTTTGCAGACGTCTGTGGCGTTTTGGGCAGAGGGACGGTTCTAAACCAATCTGAACCAGAGGCAATTTCGCAGCCAGCCGTCGGTGGTTTCCCGTCTCAGGAATGTAAGGTGCCCGCAGCGGGAGGTTGTTCCGTTAGCGCTTCCGCTTTCGTCAGTGAAGTTCTTCTGCGGAACGTTTGTAGATCCCGTCGTGTTCTTCAAGCTATGTCGTTTGAGCACTGTGCTGATAGGCTGACGTAAGAAAACAGGACACGAAATATACAAGGCGAGAGTGCAAAGCACGGAGCTCTAGGCAAAGGCGGTCCGAACCGCAGCAAAGCCGGAGGTCGACATGTCCAAATAGACCAAATCAGAAACTAAGCAGAGAAAAACGGCATCTGTAGAGAAAGAAAACAGATGGAGGAAAAGAAAGAAAGAACAGGAGGATCCCCTCCCCCCATAGAGGGTCTGTTATCCCCAGATCGAGTGCGTCCAGTGGAATCCATGTGTTGGCAGCCCCAACTGATGACAAAACACGAAGCAAGCATCTGGAGGAAGCTCAAACCCTTCATGCGTTGCCACAGTTACTAGCGAGTGGTTTGCAAGCACAGGCACGTCTGCTGCAAGTACAGCGCCGTCAGGAGACAGGGGTTGCTGGCCCATTCCCCACGCTCGGTGGCTGGGCATCACCGCCCTGGAGTACGGCCGATAGAAAACGGCGGCTGCCATTTGCGCCGCCCGGCAACTCATACTTACCTGGCAGGGGAGATACCATGATCAAGAAGGTGGTTCACCCAGGGCGAGGCTTGGCCATTGCACTCCGGCCACGCTGACCCCTGCGAATTCCCCAAATGTGGGAATCTCGACTGCATAATTTCTGGTAGTGGGGGACTGCGTTCGCGCTCTCCCCTGAGCACAGTGGTTCAAGACAGAGTTCAGGCGGTAGCGTCGGACCCGGCTGGAGCGTCGCTTCCCTCTCTTCCTCGCCCTTGGGCCAGCCTCTTTTGCTCCCGTTGAGCTGCGCGCGCCTGTGGAAGGCCTGCCCAACCGTCGCTAGAAGAGTCTGTTCAGACGCCGAAAACTACTCGAAAGGTCCCCCCTCAAAGCGGTTTGACCAGGTGAAGGAACACGCAAAGAGAGCCCCCGGTGGCTTTTGTCCGCCAAGCGAGTGTGCCCTGTGGAACGTCAGGATTCTATTTGCCGGCCTGCCGCTGTTACTGACGGAACGAATGCAGACCGTGTGAAAGGTCATCATTTTATCTGCCGTTAAGTAAGCGAACGCTTCTGCTCGGATCAGAGGTAACTCTGTTTCAAGAACTGCAATCTTTTGCAGACGTCTGTGGCGTTTTGGGCAGAGGGACGGTTCTAAACCAATCTGAACCAGAGGCAATTTCGCAGCCAGCCGTCGGTGGTTTCCCGTCTCAGGAATGTAAGGTGCCCGCAGCGGGAGGTTGTTCCGTTAGCGCTTCCGCTTTCGTCAGTGAAGTTCTTCTGCGGAACGTTTGTAGATCCCGTCGTGTTCTTCAAGCTATGTCGTTTGAGCACTGTGCTGATAGGCTGACGTAAGAAAACAGGACACGAAATATACAAGGCGAGAGTGCAAAGCACGGAGCTCTAGGCAAAGGCGGTCCGAACCGCAGCAAAGCCGGAGGTCGACATGTCCAAATAGACCAAATCAGAAACTAAGCAGAGAAAAACGGCATCTGTAGAGAAAGAAAACAGATGGAGGAAAAGAAAGAAAGAACAGGAGGATCCCCTCCCCCCATAGAGGGTCTGTTATCCCCAGATCGAGTGCGTCCAGTGGAATCCATGTGTTGGCAGCCCCAACTGATGACAAAACACGAAGCAAGCATCTGGAGGAAGCTCAAACCCTTCATGCGTTGCCACAGTTACTAGCGAGTGGTTTGCAAGCACAGGCACGTCTGCTGCGAGTACAGCGCCGTCAGGAGACAGGGGTTGCTGGCCCATTCCCCACGCTCGGTGGCTGGGCATCACCGCCCTGGAGTACGGCCGATAGAAAACGGCGGCTGCCATTTGCGCCGCCCGGCAACTCATACTTACCTGGCAGGGGAGATACCATGATCAAGAAGGTGGTTCACCCAGGGCGAGGCTTGGCCATTGCACTCCGGCCACGCTGACCCCTGCGAATTCCCCAAATGTGGGAATCTCGACTGCATAATTTCTGGTAGTGGGGGACTGCGTTCGCGCTCTCCCCTGAGCACAGTGGTTCAAGACAGAGTTCAGGCGGTAGCGTCGGACCCGGCTGGAGCGTCGCTTCCCTCTCTTCCTCGCCCTTGGGCCAGCCTCTTTTGCTCCCGTTGAGCTGCGCGCGCCTGTGGAAGGCCTGCCCAACCGTCGCTAGAAGAGTCTGTTCAGACGCCGAAAACTACTCGAAAGGTCCCCCCTCAAAGCGGTTTGACCAGGTGAAGGAACACGCAAAGAGAGCCCCCGGTGGCTTTTGTCCGCCAAGCGAGTGTGCCCTGTGGAACGTCAGGATTCTATTTGCCGGCCTGCCGCTGTTACTGACGGAACGAATGCAGACCGTGTGAAAGGTCATCATTTTATCTGCCGTTAAGTAAGCGAACGCTTCTGCTCGGATCAGAGGTAACTCTGTTTCAAGAACTGCAATCTTTTGCAGACGTCTGTGGCGTTTTGGGCAGAGGGACGGTTCTAAACCAATCTGAACCAGAGGCAATTTCGCAGCCAGCCGTCGGTGGTTTCCCGTCTCAGGAATGTAAGGTGCCCGCAGCGGGAGGTTGTTCCGTTAGCGCTTCCGCTTTCGTCAGTGAAGTTCTTCTGCGGAACGTTTGTAGATCCCGTCGTGTTCTTCAAGCTATGTCGTTTGAGCACTGTGCTGATAGGCTGACGTAAGAAAACAGGACACGAAATATACAAGGCGAGAGTGCAAAGCACGGAGCTCTAGGCAAAGGCGGTCCGAACCGCAGCAAAGCCGGAGGTCGACATGTCCAAATAGACCAAATCAGAAACTAAGCAGAGAAAAACGGCATCTGTAGAGAAAGAAAACAGATGGAGGAAAAGAAAGAAAGAACAGGAGGATCCCCTCCCCCCATAGAGGGTCTGTTATCCCCAGATCGAGTGCGTCCAGTGGAATCCATGTGTTGGCAGCCCCAACTGATGACAAAACACGAAGCAAGCATCTGGAGGAAGCTCAAACCCTTCATGCGTTGCCACAGTTACTAGCGAGTGGTTTGCAAGCACAGGCACGTCTGCTGCGAGTACAGCGCCGTCAGGAGACAGGGGTTGCTGGCCCATTCCCCACGCTCGGTGGCTGGGCATCACCGCCCTGGAGTACGGCCGATAGAAAACGGCGGCTGCCATTTGCGCCGCCCGGCAACTCATACTTACCTGGCAGGGGAGATACCATGATCAAGAAGGTGGTTCACCCAGGGCGAGGCTTGGCCATTGCACTCCGGCCACGCTGACCCCTGCGAATTCCCCAAATGTGGGAATCTCGACTGCATAATTTCTGGTAGTGGGGGACTGCGTTCGCGCTCTCCCCTGAGCACAGTGGTTCAAGACAGAGTTCAGGCGGTAGCGTCGGACCCGGCTGGAGCGTCGCTTCCCTCTCTTCCTCGCCCTTGGGCCAGCCTCTTTTGCTCCCGTTGAGCTGCGCGCGCCTGTGGAAGGCCTGCCCAACCGTCGCTAGAAGAGTCTGTTCAGACGCCGAAAACTACTCGAAAGGTCCCCCCTCAAAGCGGTTTGACCAGGTGAAGGAACACGCAAAGAGAGCCCCCGGTGGCTTTTGTCCGCCAAGCGAGTGTGCCCTGTGGAACGTCAGGATTCTATTTGCCGGCCTGCCGCTGTTACTGACGGAACGAATGCAGACCGTGTGAAAGGTCATCATTTTATCTGCCGTTAAGTAAGCGAACGCTTCTGCTCGGATCAGAGGTAACTCTGTTTCAAGAACTGCAATCTTTTGCAGACGTCTGTGGCGTTTTGGGCAGAGGGACGGTTCTAAACCAATCTGAACCAGAGGCAATTTCGCAGCCAGCCGTCGGTGGTTTCCCGTCTCAGGAATGTAAGGTGCCCGCAGCGGGAGGTTGTTCCGTTAGCGCTTCCGCTTTCGTCAGTGAAGTTCTTCTGCGGAACGTTTGTAGATCCCGTCGTGTTCTTCAAGCTATGTCGTTTGAGCACTGTGCTGATAGGCTGACGTAAGAAAACAGGACACGAAATATACAAGGCGAGAGTGCAAAGCACGGAGCTCTAGGCAAAGGCGGTCCGAACCGCAGCAAAGCCGGAGGTCGACATGTCCAAATAGACCAAATCAGAAACTAAGCAGAGAAAAACGGCATCTGTAGAGAAAGAAAACAGATGGAGGAAAAGAAAGAAAGAACAGGAGGATCCCCTCCCCCCATAGAGGGTCTGTTATCCCCAGATCGAGTGCGTCCAGTGGAATCCATGTGTTGGCAGCCCCAACTGATGACAAAACACGAAGCAAGCATCTGGAGGAAGCTCAAACCCTTCATGCGTTGCCACAGTTACTAGCGAGTGGTTTGCAAGCACAGGCACGTCTGCTGCGAGTACAGCGCCGTCAGGAGACAGGGGTTGCTGGCCCATTCCCCACGCTCGGTGGCTGGGCATCACCGCCCTGGAGTACGGCCGATAGAAAACGGCGGCTGCCATTTGCGCCGCCCGGCAACTCATACTTACCTGGCAGGGGAGATACCATGATCAAGAAGGTGGTTCACCCAGGGCGAGGCTTGGCCATTGCACTCCGGCCACGCTGACCCCTGCGAATTCCCCAAATGTGGGAATCTCGACTGCATAATTTCTGGTAGTGGGGGACTGCGTTCGCGCTCTCCCCTGAGCACAGTGGTTCAAGACAGAGTTCAGGCGGTAGCGTCGGACCCGGCTGGAGCGTCGCTTCCCTCTCTTCCTCGCCCTTGGGCCAGCCTCTTTTGCTCCCGTTGAGCTGCGCGCGCCTGTGGAAGGCCTGCCCAACCGTCGCTAGAAGAGTCTGTTCAGACGCCGAAAACTACTCGAAAGGTCCCCCCTCAAAGCGGTTTGACCAGGTGAAGGAACACGCAAAGAGAGCCCCCGGTGGCTTTTGTCCGCCAAGCGAGTGTGCCCTGTGGAACGTCAGGATTCTATTTGCCGGCCTGCCGCTGTTACTGACGGAACGAATGCAGACCGTGTGAAAGGTCATCATTTTATCTGCCGTTAAGTAAGCGAACGCTTCTGCTCGGATCAGAGGTAACTCTGTTTCAAGAACTGCAATCTTTTGCAGACGTCTGTGGCGTTTTGGGCAGAGGGACGGTTCTAAACCAATCTGAACCAGAGGCAATTTCGCAGCCAGCCGTCGGTGGTTTCCCGTCTCAGGAATGTAAGGTGCCCGCAGCGGGAGGTTGTTCCGTTAGCGCTTCCGCTTTCGTCAGTGAAGTTCTTCTGCGGAACGTTTGTAGATCCCGTCGTGTTCTTCAAGCTATGTCGTTTGAGCACTGTGCTGATAGGCTGACGTAAGAAAACAGGACACGAAATATACAAGGCGAGAGTGCAAAGCACGGAGCTCTAGGCAAAGGCGGTCCGAACCGCAGCAAAGCCGGAGGTCGACATGTCCAAATAGACCAAATCAGAAACTAAGCAGAGAAAAACGGCATCTGTAGAGAAAGAAAACAGATGGAGGAAAAGAAAGAAAGAACAGGAGGATCCCCTCCCCCCATAGAGGGTCTGTTATCCCCAGATCGAGTGCGTCCAGTGGAATCCATGTGTTGGCAGCCCCAACTGATGACAAAACACGAAGCAAGCATCTGGAGGAAGCTCAAACCCTTCATGCGTTGCCACAGTTACTAGCGAGTGGTTTGCAAGCACAGGCACGTCTGCTGCGAGTACAGCGCCGTCAGGAGACAGGGGTTGCTGGCCCATTCCCCACGCTCGGTGGCTGGGCATCACCGCCCTGGAGTACGGCCGATAGAAAACGGCGGCTGCCATTTGCGCCGCCCGGCAACTCATACTTACCTGGCAGGGGAGATACCATGATCAAGAAGGTGGTTCACCCAGGGCGAGGCTTGGCCATTGCACTCCGGCCACGCTGACCCCTGCGAATTCCCCAAATGTGGGAATCTCGACTGCATAATTTCTGGTAGTGGGGGACTGCGTTCGCGCTCTCCCCTGAGCACAGTGGTTCAAGACAGAGTTCAGGCGGTAGCGTCGGACCCGGCTGGAGCGTCGCTTCCCTCTCTTCCTCGCCCTTGGGCCAGCCTCTTTTGCTCCCGTTGAGCTGCGCGCGCCTGTGGAAGGCCTGCCCAACCGTCGCTAGAAGAGTCTGTTCAGACGCCGAAAACTACTCGAAAGGTCCCCCCTCAAAGCGGTTTGACCAGGTGAAGGAACACGCAAAGAGAGCCCCCGGTGGCTTTTGTCCGCCAAGCGAGTGTGCCCTGTGGAACGTCAGGATTCTATTTGCCGGCCTGCCGCTGTTACTGACGGAACGAATGCAGACCGTGTGAAAGGTCATCATTTTATCTGCCGTTAAGTAAGCGAACGCTTCTGCTCGGATCAGAGGTAACTCTGTTTCAAGAACTGCAATCTTTTGCAGACGTCTGTGGCGTTTTGGGCAGAGGGACGGTTCTAAACCAATCTGAACCAGAGGCAATTTCGCAGCCAGCCGTCGGTGGTTTCCCGTCTCAGGAATGTAAGGTGCCCGCAGCGGGAGGTTGTTCCGTTAGCGCTTCCGCTTTCGTCAGTGAAGTTCTTCTGCGGAACGTTTGTAGATCCCGTCGTGTTCTTCAAGCTATGTCGTTTGAGCACTGTGCTGATAGGCTGACGTAAGAAAACAGGACACGAAATATACAAGGCGAGAGTGCAAAGCACGGAGCTCTAGGCAAAGGCGGTCCGAACCGCAGCAAAGCCGGAGGTCGACATGTCCAAATAGACCAAATCAGAAACTAAGCAGAGAAAAACGGCATCTGTAGAGAAAGAAAACAGATGGAGGAAAAGAAAGAAAGAACAGGAGGATCCCCTCCCCCCATAGAGGGTCTGTTATCCCCAGATCGAGTGCGTCCAGTGGAATCCATGTGTTGGCAGCCCCAACTGATGACAAAACACGAAGCAAGCATCTGGAGGAAGCTCAAACCCTTCATGCGTTGCCACAGTTACTAGCGAGTGGTTTGCAAGCACAGGCACGTCTGCTGCGAGTACAGCGCCGTCAGGAGACAGGGGTTGCTGGCCCATTCCCCACGCTCGGTGGCTGGGCATCACCGCCCTGGAGTACGGCCGATAGAAAACGGCGGCTGCCATTTGCGCCGCCCGGCAACTCATACTTACCTGGCAGGGGAGATACCATGATCAAGAAGGTGGTTCACCCAGGGCGAGGCTTGGCCATTGCACTCCGGCCACGCTGGCCCCTGCGAATTCCCCAAATGTGGGAATCTCGACTGCATAATCTCTGGTAGTGGGGGACTGCGTTCGCGCTCTCCCCTGAGCACAGTGGTTCAAGACAGAGTTCAGGCGGTAGCGTCGGACCCGGCTGGAGCGTCGCTTCCCTCTCTTCCTCGCCCTTGGGCCAGCCTCTTTTGCTCCCGTTGAGCTGCGCGCGCCTGTGGAAGGCCTGCCCAACCGTCGCTAGAAGAGTCTGTTCAGACGCCGAAAACTACTCGAAAGGTCCCCCCTCAAAGCGGTTTGACCAGGTGAAGGAACACGCAAAGAGAGCCCCCGGTGGCTTTTGTCCGCCAAGCGAGTGTGCCCTGTGGAACGTCAGGATTCTATTTGCCGGCCTGCCGCTGTTACTGACGGAACGAATGCAGACCGTGTGAAAGGTCATCATTTTATCTGCCGTTAAGTAAGCGAACGCTTCTGCTCGGATCAGAGGTAACTCTGTTTCAAGAACTGCAATCTTTTGCAGACGTCTGTGGCGTTTTGGGCAGAGGGACGGTTCTAAACCAATCTGAACCAGAGGCAATTTCGCAGCCAGCGGTCGGTGGTTTCCCGTCTCAGGAATGTAAGGTGCCCGCAGCGGGAGGTTGTTCCGTTAGCGCTTCCGCTTTCGTCAGTGAAGTTCTTCTGCGGAACGTTTGTAGATCCCGTCGTGTTCTTCAAGCTATGTCGTTTGAGCACTGTGCTGATAGGCTGACGTAAGAAAACAGGACACGAAATATACAAGGCGAGAGTGCAAAGCACGGAGCTCTAGGCAAAGGCGGTCCGAACCGCAGCAAAGCCGGAGGTCGACATGTCCAAATAGACCAAATCAGAAACTAAGCAGAGAAAAACGGCATCTGTAGAGAAAGAAAACAGATGGAGGAAAAGAAAGAAAGAACAGGAGGATCCCCTCCCCCCATAGAGGGTCTGTTATCCCCAGATCGAGTGCGTCCAGTGGAATCCATGTGTTGGCAGCCCCAAGTGATGACAAAACACGAAGCAAGCATCTGGAGGAAGCTCAAACCCTTCATGCGTTGCCACAGTTACTAGCGAGTGGTTTGCAAGCACAGGCACGTCTGCTGCGAGTACAGCGCCGTCAGGAGACAGGGGTTGCTGGCCCATTCCCCACGCTCGGTGGCTGGGCATCACCGCCCTGGAGTACGGCCGATAGAAAACGGCGGCTGCCATTTGCGCCGCCCGGCAACTCATACTTACCTGGCAGGGGAGATACCATGATCAAGAAGGTGGTTCACCCAGGGCGAGGCTTGGCCATTGCACTCCGGCCACGCTGGCCCCTGCGAATTCCCCAAATGTGGGAATCTCGACTGCATAATTTCTGGTAGTGGGGGACTGCGTTCGCGCTCTCCCCTGAGCACAGTGGTTCAAGACAGAGTTCAGGCGGTAGCGTCGGACCCGGCTGGAGCGTCGCTTCCCTCTCTTCCTCGCCCTTGGGCCAGCCTCTTTTGCTCCCGTTGAGCTGCGCGCGCCTGTGGAAGGCCTGCCCAACCGTCGCTAGAAGAGTCTGTTCAGACGCCGAAAACTACTCGAAAGGTCCCCCCTCAAAGCGGTTTGACCAGGTGAAGGAACACGCAAAGAGAGCCCCCGGTGGCTTTTGTCCGCCAAGCGAGTGTGCCCTGTGGAACGTCAGGATTCTATTTGCCGGCCTGCCGCTGTTACTGACGGAACGAATGCAGACCGTGTGAAAGGTCATCATTTTATCTGCCGTTAAGTAAGCGAACGCTTCTGCTCGGATCAGAGGTAACTCTGTTTCAAGAACTGCAATCTTTTGCAGACGTCTGTGGCGTTTTGGGCAGAGGGACGGTTCTAAACCAATCTGAACCAGAGGCAATTTCGCAGCCAGCCGTCGGTGGTTTCCCGTCTCAGGAATGTAAGGTGCCCGCAGCGGGAGGTTGTTCCGTTAGCGCTTCCGCTTTCGTCAGTGAAGTTCTTCTGCGGAACGTTTGTAGATCCCGTCGTGTTCTTCAAGCTATGTCGTTTGAGCACTGTGCTGATAGGCTGACGTAAGAAAACAGGACACGAAATATACAAGGCGAGAGTGCAAAGCACGGAGCTCTAGGCAAAGGCGGTCCGAACCGCAGCAAAGCCGGAGGTCGACATGTCCAAATAGACCAAATCAGAAACTAAGCAGAGAAAAACGGCATCTGTAGAGAAAGAAAACAGATGGAGGAAAAGAAAGAAAGAACAGGAGGATCCCCTCCCCCCATAGAGGGTCTGTTATCCCCAGATCGAGTGCGTCCAGTGGAATCCATGTGTTGGCAGCCCCAAGTGATGACAAAACACGAAGCAAGCATCTGGAGGAAGCTCAAACCCTTCATGCGTTGCCACAGTTACTAGCGAGTGGTTTGCAAGCACAGGCACGTCTGCTGCGAGTACAGCGCCGTCAGGAGACAGGGGTTGCTGGCCCATTCCCCACGCTCGGTGGCTGGGCATCACCGCCCTGGAGTACGGCCGATAGAAAACGGCGGCTGCCATTTGCGCCGCCCGGCAACTCATACTTACCTGGCAGGGGAGATACCATGATCAAGAAGGTGGTTCACCCAGGGCGAGGCTTGGCCATTGCACTCCGGCCACGCTGGCCCCTGCGAATTCCCCAAATGTGGGAATCTCGACTGCATAATTTCTGGTAGTGGGGGACTGCGTTCGCGCTCTCCCCTGAGCACAGTGGTTCAAGACAGAGTTCAGGCGGTAGCGTCGGACCCGGCTGGAGCGTCGCTTCCCTCTCTTCCTCGCCCTTGGGCCAGCCTCTTTTGCTCCCGTTGAGCTGCGCGCGCCTGTGGAAGGCCTGCCCAACCGTCGCTAGAAGAGTCTGTTCAGACGCCGAAAACTACTCGAAAGGTCCCCCCTCAAAGCGGTTTGACCAGGTGAAGGAACACGCAAAGAGAGCCCCCGGTGGCTTTTGTCCGCCAAGCGAGTGTGCCCTGTGGAACGTCAGGATTCTATTTGCCGGCCTGCCGCTGTTACTGACGGAACGAATGCAGACCGTGTGAAAGGTCATCATTTTATCTGCCGTTAAGTAAGCGAACGCTTCTGCTCGGATCAGAGGTAACTCTGTTTCAAGAACTGCAATCTTTTGCAGACGTCTGTGGCGTTTTGGGCAGAGGGACGGTTCTAAACCAATCTGAACCAGAGGCAATTTCGCAGCCAGCCGTCGGTGGTTTCCCGTCTCAGGAATGTAAGGTGCCCGCAGCGGGAGGTTGTTCCGTTAGCGCTTCCGCTTTCGTCAGTGAAGTTCTTCTGCGGAACGTTTGTAGATCCCGTCGTGTTCTTCAAGCTATGTCGTTTGAGCACTGTGCTGATAGGCTGACGTAAGAAAACAGGACACGAAATATACAAGGCGAGAGTGCAAAGCACGGAGCTCTAGGCAAAGGCGGTCCGAACCGCAGCAAAGCCGGAGGTCGACATGTCCAAATAGACCAAATCAGAAACTAAGCAGAGAAAAACGGCATCTGTAGAGAAAGAAAACAGATGGAGGAAAAGAAAGAAAGAACAGGAGGATCCCCTCCCCCCATAGAGGGTCTGTTATCCCCAGATCGAGTGCGTCCAGTGGAATCCATGTGTTGGCAGCCCCAAGTGATGACAAAACACGAAGCAAGCATCTGGAGGAAGCTCAAACCCTTCATGCGTTGCCACAGTTACTAGCGAGTGGTTTGCAAGCACAGGCACGTCTGCTGCGAGTACAGCGCCGTCAGGAGACAGGGGTTGCTGGCCCATTCCCCACGCTCGGTGGCTGGGCATCACCGCCCTGGAGTACGGCCGATAGAAAACGGCGGCTGCCATTTGCGCCGCCCGGCAACTCATACTTACCTGGCAGGGGAGATACCATGATCAAGAAGGTGGTTCACCCAGGGCGAGGCTTGGCCATTGCACTCCGGCCACGCTGGCCCCTGCGAATTCCCCAAATGTGGGAATCTCGACTGCATAATTTCTGGTAGTGGGGGACTGCGTTCGCGCTCTCCCCTGAGCACAGTGGTTCAAGACAGAGTTCAGGCGGTAGCGTCGGACCCGGCTGGAGCGTCGCTTCCCTCTCTTCCTCGCCCTTGGGCCAGCCTCTTTTGCTCCCGTTGAGCTGCGCGCGCCTGTGGAAGGCCTGCCCAACCGTCGCTAGAAGAGTCTGTTCAGACGCCGAAAACTACTCGAAAGGTCCCCCCTCAAAGCGGTTTGACCAGGTGAAGGAACACGCAAAGAGAGCCCCCGGTGGCTTTTGTCCGCCAAGCGAGTGTGCCCTGTGGAACGTCAGGATTCTATTTGCCGGCCTGCCGCTGTTACTGACGGAACGAATGCAGACCGTGTGAAAGGTCATCATTTTATCTGCCGTTAAGTAAGCGAACGCTTCTGCTCGGATCAGAGGTAACTCTGTTTCAAGAACTGCAATCTTTTGCAGACGTCTGTGGCGTTTTGGGCAGAGGGACGGTTCTAAACCAATCTGAACCAGAGGCAATTTCGCAGCCAGCCGTCGGTGGTTTCCCGTCTCAGGAATGTAAGGTGCCCGCAGCGGGAGGTTGTTCCGTTAGCGCTTCCGCTTTCGTCAGTGAAGTTCTTCTGCGGAACGTTTGTAGATCCCGTCGTGTTCTTCAAGCTATGTCGTTTGAGCACTGTGCTGATAGGCTGACGTAAGAAAACAGGACACGAAATATACAAGGCGAGAGTGCAAAGCACGGAGCTCTAGGCAAAGGCGGTCCGAACCGCAGCAAAGCCGGAGGTCGACATGTCCAAATAGACCAAATCAGAAACTAAGCAGAGAAAAACGGCATCTGTAGAGAAAGAAAACAGATGGAGGAAAAGAAAGAAAGAACAGGAGGATCCCCTCCCCCCATAGAGGGTCTGTTATCCCCAGATCGAGTGCGTCCAGTGGAATCCATGTGTTGGCAGCCCCAAGTGATGACAAAACACGAAGCAAGCATCTGGAGGAAGCTCAAACCCTTCATGCGTTGCCACAGTTACTAGCGAGTGGTTTGCAAGCACAGGCACGTCTGCTGCGAGTACAGCGCCGTCAGGAGACAGGGGTTGCTGGCCCATTCCCCACGCTCGGTGGCTGGGCATCACCGCCCTGGAGTACGGCCGATAGAAAACGGCGGCTGCCATTTGCGCCGCCCGGCAACTCATACTTACCTGGCAGGGGAGATACCATGATCAAGAAGGTGGTTCACCCAGGGCGAGGCTTGGCCATTGCACTCCGGCCACGCTGGCCCCTGCGAATTCCCCAAATGTGGGAATCTCGACTGCATAATTTCTGGTAGTGGGGGACTGCGTTCGCGCTCTCCCCTGAGCACAGTGGTTCAAGACAGAGTTCAGGCGGTAGCGTCGGACCCGGCTGGAGCGTCGCTTCCCTCTCTTCCTCGCCCTTGGGCCAGCCTCTTTTGCTCCCGTTGAGCTGCGCGCGCCTGTGGAAGGCCTGCCCAACCGTCGCTAGAAGAGTCTGTTCAGACGCCGAAAACTACTCGAAAGGTCCCCCCTCAAAGCGGTTTGACCAGGTGAAGGAACACGCAAAGAGAGCCCCCGGTGGCTTTTGTCCGCCAAGCGAGTGTGCCCTGTGGAACGTCAGGATTCTATTTGCCGGCCTGCCGCTGTTACTGACGGAACGAATGCAGACCGTGTGAAAGGTCATCATTTTATCTGCCGTTAAGTAAGCGAACGCTTCTGCTCGGATCAGAGGTAACTCTGTTTCAAGAACTGCAATCTTTTGCAGACGTCTGTGGCGTTTTGGGCAGAGGGACGGTTCTAAACCAATCTGAACCAGAGGCAATTTCGCAGCCAGCCGTCGGTGGTTTCCCGTCTCAGGAATGTAAGGTGCCCGCAGCGGGAGGTTGTTCCGTTAGCGCTTCCGCTTTCGTCAGTGAAGTTCTTCTGCGGAACGTTTGTAGATCCCGTCGTGTTCTTCAAGCTATGTCGTTTGAGCACTGTGCTGATAGGCTGACGTAAGAAAACAGGACACGAAATATACAAGGCGAGAGTGCAAAGCACGGAGCTCTAGGCAAAGGCGGTCCGAACCGCAGCAAAGCCGGAGGTCGACATGTCCAAATAGACCAAATCAGAAACTAAGCAGAGAAAAACGGCATCTGTAGAGAAAGAAAACAGATGGAGGAAAAGAAAGAAAGAACAGGAGGATCCCCTCCCCCCATAGAGGGTCTGTTATCCCCAGATCGAGTGCGTCCAGTGGAATCCATGTGTTGGCAGCCCCAACTGATGACAAAACACGAAGCAAGCATCTGGAGGAAGCTCAAACCCTTCATGCGTTGCCACAGTTACTAGCGAGTGGTTTGCAAGCACAGGCACGTCTGCTGCGAGTACAGCGCCGTCAGGAGACAGGGGTTGCTGGCCCATTCCCCACGCTCGGTGGCTGGGCATCACCGCCCTGGAGTACGGCCGATAGAAAACGGCGGCTGCCATTTGCGCCGCCCGGCAACTCATACTTACCTGGCAGGGGAGATACCATGATCAAGAAGGTGGTTCACCCAGGGCGAGGCTTGGCCATTGCACTCCGGCCACGCTGGCCCCTGCGAATTCCCCAAATGTGGGAATCTCGACTGCATAATTTCTGGTAGTGGGGGACTGCGTTCGCGCTCTCCCCTGAGCACAGTGGTTCAAGACAGAGTTCAGGCGGTAGCGTCGGACCCGGCTGGAGCGTCGCTTCCCTCTCTTCCTCGCCCTTGGGCCAGCCTCTTTTGCTCCCGTTGAGCTGCGCGCGCCTGTGGAAGGCCTGCCCAACCGTCGCTAGAAGAGTCTGTTCAGACGCCGAAAACTACTCGAAAGGTCCCCCCTCAAAGCGGTTTGACCAGGTGAAGGAACACGCAAAGAGAGCCCCCGGTGGCTTTTGTCCGCCAAGCGAGTGTGCCCTGTGGAACGTCAGGATTCTATTTGCCGGCCTGCCGCTGTTACTGACGGAACGAATGCAGACCGTGTGAAAGGTCATCATTTTATCTGCCGTTAAGTAAGCGAACGCTTCTGCTCGGATCAGAGGTAACTCTGTTTCAAGAACTGCAATCTTTTGCAGACGTCTGTGGCGTTTTGGGCAGAGGGACGGTTCTAAACCAATCTGAACCAGAGGCAATTTCGCAGCCAGCCGTCGGTGGTTTCCCGTCTCAGGAATGTAAGGTGCCCGCAGCGGGAGGTTGTTCCGTTAGCGCTTCCGCTTTCGTCAGTGAAGTTCTTCTGCGGAACGTTTGTAGATCCCGTCGTGTTCTTCAAGCTATGTCGTTTGAGCACTGTGCTGATAGGCTGACGTAAGAAAACAGGACACGAAATATACAAGGCGAGAGTGCAAAGCACGGAGCTCTAGGCAAAGGCGGTCCGAACCGCAGCAAAGCCGGAGGTCGACATGTCCAAATAGACCAAATCAGAAACTAAGCAGAGAAAAACGGCATCTGTAGAGAAAGAAAACAGATGGAGGAAAAGAAAGAAAGAACAGGAGGATCCCCTCCCCCCATAGAGGGTCTGTTATCCCCAGATCGAGTGCGTCCAGTGGAATCCATGTGTTGGCAGCCCCAACTGATGACAAAACACGAAGCAAGCATCTGGAGGAAGCTCAAACCCTTCATGCGTTGCCACAGTTACTAGCGAGTGGTTTGCAAGCACAGGCACGTCTGCTGCGAGTACAGCGCCGTCAGGAGACAGGGGTTGCTGGCCCATTCCCCACGCTCGGTGGCTGGGCATCACCGCCCTGGAGTACGGCCGATAGAAAACGGCGGCTGCCATTTGCGCCGCCCGGCAACTCATACTTACCTGGCAGGGGAGATACCATGATCAAGAAGGTGGTTCACCCAGGGCGAGGCTTGGCCATTGCACTCCGGCCACGCTGGCCCCTGCGAATTCCCCAAATGTGGGAATCTCGACTGCATAATTTCTGGTAGTGGGGGACTGCGTTCGCGCTCTCCCCTGAGCACAGTGGTTCAAGACAGAGTTCAGGCGGTAGCGTCGGACCCGGCTGGAGCGTCGCTTCCCTCTCTTCCTCGCCCTTGGGCCAGCCTCTTTTGCTCCCGTTGAGCTGCGCGCGCCTGTGGAAGGCCTGCCCAACCGTCGCTAGAAGAGTCTGTTCAGACGCCGAAAACTACTCGAAAGGTCCCCCCTCAAAGCGGTTTGACCAGGTGAAGGAACACGCAAAGAGAGCCCCCGGTGGCTTTTGTCCGCCAAGCGAGTGTGCCCTGTGGAACGTCAGGATTCTATTTGCCGGCCTGCCGCTGTTACTGACGGAACGAATGCAGACCGTGTGAAAGGTCATCATTTTATCTGCCGTTAAGTAAGCGAACGCTTCTGCTCGGATCAGAGGTAACTCTGTTTCAAGAACTGCAATCTTTTGCAGACGTCTGTGGCGTTTTGGGCAGAGGGACGGTTCTAAACCAATCTGAACCAGAGGCAATTTCGCAGCCAGCCGTCGGTGGTTTCCCGTCTCAGGAATGTAAGGTGCCCGCAGCGGGAGGTTGTTCCGTTAGCGCTTCCGCTTTCGTCAGTGAAGTTCTTCTGCGGAACGTTTGTAGATCCCGTCGTGTTCTTCAAGCTATGTCGTTTGAGCACTGTGCTGATAGGCTGACGTAAGAAAACAGGACACGAAATATACAAGGCGAGAGTGCAAAGCACGGAGCTCTAGGCAAAGGCGGTCCGAACCGCAGCAAAGCCGGAGGTCGACATGTCCAAATAGACCAAATCAGAAACTAAGCAGAGAAAAACGGCATCTGTAGAGAAAGAAAACAGATGGAGGAAAAGAAAGAAAGAACAGGAGGATCCCCTCCCCCCATAGAGGGTCTGTTATCCCCAGATCGAGTGCGTCCAGTGGAATCCATGTGTTGGCAGCCCCAACTGATGACAAAACACGAAGCAAGCATCTGGAGGAAGCTCAAACCCTTCATGCGTTGCCACAGTTACTAGCGAGTGGTTTGCAAGCACAGGCACGTCTGCTGCAAGTACAGCGCCGTCAGGAGACAGGGGTTGCTGGCCCATTCCCCACGCTCGGTGGCTGGGCATCACCGCCCTGGAGTACGGCCGATAGAAAACGGCGGCTGCCATTTGCGCCGCCCGGCAACTCATACTTACCTGGCAGGGGAGATACCATGATCAAGAAGGTGGTTCACCCAGGGCGAGGCTTGGCCATTGCACTCCGGCCACGCTGACCCCTGCGAATTCCCCAAATGTGGGAATCTCGACTGCATAATTTCTGGTAGTGGGGGACTGCGTTCGCGCTCTCCCCTGAGCACAGTGGTTCAAGACAGAGTTCAGGCGGTAGCGTCGGACCCGGCTGGAGCGTCGCTTCCCTCTCTTCCTCGCCCTTGGGCCAGCCTCTTTTGCTCCCGTTGAGCTGCGCGCGCCTGTGGAAGGCCTGCCCAACCGTCGCTAGAAGAGTCTGTTCAGACGCCGAAAACTACTCGAAAGGTCCCCCCTCAAAGCGGTTTGACCAGGTGAAGGAACACGCAAAGAGAGCCCCCGGTGGCTTTTGTCCGCCAAGCGAGTGTGCCCTGTGGAACGTCAGGATTCTATTTGCCGGCCTGCCGCTGTTACTGACGGAACGAATGCAGACCGTGTGAAAGGTCATCATTTTATCTGCCGTTAAGTAAGCGAACGCTTCTGCTCGGATCAGAGGTAACTCTGTTTCAAGAACTGCAATCTTTTGCAGACGTCTGTGGCGTTTTGGGCAGAGGGACGGTTCTAAACCAATCTGAACCAGAGGCAATTTCGCAGCCAGCCGTCGGTGGTTTCCCGTCTCAGGAATGTAAGGTGCCCGCAGCGGGAGGTTGTTCCGTTAGCGCTTCCGCTTTCGTCAGTGAAGTTCTTCTGCGGAACGTTTGTAGATCCCGTCGTGTTCTTCAAGCTATGTCGTTTGAGCACTGTGCTGATAGGCTGACGTAAGAAAACAGGACACGAAATATACAAGGCGAGAGTGCAAAGCACGGAGCTCTAGGCAAAGGCGGTCCGAACCGCAGCAAAGCCGGAGGTCGACATGTCCAAATAGACCAAATCAGAAACTAAGCAGAGAAAAACGGCATCTGTAGAGAAAGAAAACAGATGGAGGAAAAGAAAGAAAGAACAGGAGGATCCCCTCCCCCCATAGAGGGTCTGTTATCCCCAGATCGAGTGCGTCCAGTGGAATCCATGTGTTGGCAGCCCCAACTGATGACAAAACACGAAGCAAGCATCTGGAGGAAGCTCAAACCCTTCATGCGTTGCCACAGTTACTAGCGAGTGGTTTGCAAGCACAGGCACGTCTGCTGCAAGTACAGCGCCGTCAGGAGACAGGGGTTGCTGGCCCATTCCCCACGCTCGGTGGCTGGGCATCACCGCCCTGGAGTACGGCCGATAGAAAACGGCGGCTGCCATTTGCGCCGCCCGGCAACTCATACTTACCTGGCAGGGGAGATACCATGATCAAGAAGGTGGTTCACCCAGGGCGAGGCTTGGCCATTGCACTCCGGCCACGCTGACCCCTGCGAATTCCCCAAATGTGGGAATCTCGACTGCATAATTTCTGGTAGTGGGGGACTGCGTTCGCGCTCTCCCCTGAGCACAGTGGTTCAAGACAGAGTTCAGGCGGTAGCGTCGGACCCGGCTGGAGCGTCGCTTCCCTCTCTTCCTCGCCCTTGGGCCAGCCTCTTTTGCTCCCGTTGAGCTGCGCGCGCCTGTGGAAGGCCTGCCCAACCGTCGCTAGAAGAGTCTGTTCAGACGCCGAAAACTACTCGAAAGGTCCCCCCTCAAAGCGGTTTGACCAGGTGAAGGAACACGCAAAGAGAGCCCCCGGTGGCTTTTGTCCGCCAAGCGAGTGTGCCCTGTGGAACGTCAGGATTCTATTTGCCGGCCTGCCGCTGTTACTGACGGAACGAATGCAGACCGTGTGAAAGGTCATCATTTTATCTGCCGTTAAGTAAGCGAACGCTTCTGCTCGGATCAGAGGTAACTCTGTTTCAAGAACTGCAATCTTTTGCAGACGTCTGTGGCGTTTTGGGCAGAGGGACGGTTCTAAACCAATCTGAACCAGAGGCAATTTCGCAGCCAGCCGTCGGTGGTTTCCCGTCTCAGGAATGTAAGGTGCCCGCAGCGGGAGGTTGTTCCGTTAGCGCTTCCGCTTTCGTCAGTGAAGTTCTTCTGCGGAACGTTTGTAGATCCCGTCGTGTTCTTCAAGCTATGTCGTTTGAGCACTGTGCTGATAGGCTGACGTAAGAAAACAGGACACGAAATATACAAGGCGAGAGTGCAAAGCACGGAGCTCTAGGCAAAGGCGGTCCGAACCGCAGCAAAGCCGGAGGTCGACATGTCCAAATAGACCAAATCAGAAACTAAGCAGAGAAAAACGGCATCTGTAGAGAAAGAAAACAGATGGAGGAAAAGAAAGAAAGAACAGGAGGATCCCCTCCCCCCATAGAGGGTCTGTTATCCCCAGATCGAGTGCGTCCAGTGGAATCCATGTGTTGGCAGCCCCAACTGATGACAAAACACGAAGCAAGCATCTGGAGGAAGCTCAAACCCTTCATGCGTTGCCACAGTTACTAGCGAGTGGTTTGCAAGCACAGGCACGTCTGCTGCAAGTACAGCGCCGTCAGGAGACAGGGGTTGCTGGCCCATTCCCCACGCTCGGTGGCTGGGCATCACCGCCCTGGAGTACGGCCGATAGAAAACGGCGGCTGCCATTTGCGCCGCCCGGCAACTCATACTTACCTGGCAGGGGAGATACCATGATCAAGAAGGTGGTTCACCCAGGGCGAGGCTTGGCCATTGCACTCCGGCCATGCTGACCCCTGCGAATTCCCCAAATGTGGGAATCTCGACTGCATAATTTCTGGTAGTGGGGGACTGCGTTCGCGCTCTCCCCTGAGCACAGTGGTTCAAGACAGAGTTCAGGCGGTAGCGTCGGACCCGGCTGGAGCGTCGCTTCCCTCTCTTCCTCGCCCTTGGGCCAGCCTCTTTTGCTCCCGTTGAGCTGCGCGCGCCTGTGGAAGGCCTGCCCAACCGTCGCTAGAAGAGTCTGTTCAGACGCCGAAAACTACTCGAAAGGTCCCCCCTCAAAGCGGTTTGACCAGGTGAAGGAACACGCAAAGAGAGCCCCCGGTGGCTTTTGTCCGCCAAGCGAGTGTGCCCTGTGGAACGTCAGGATTCTATTTGCCGGCCTGCCGCTGTTACTGACGGAACGAATGCAGACCGTGTGAAAGGTCATCATTTTATCTGCCGTTAAGTAAGCGAACGCTTCTGCTCGGATCAGAGGTAACTCTGTTTCAAGAACTGCAATCTTTTGCAGACGTCTGTGGCGTTTTGGGCAGAGGGACGGTTCTAAACCAATCTGAACCAGAGGCAATTTCGCAGCCAGCCGTCGGTGGTTTCCCGTCTCAGGAATGTAAGGTGCCCGCAGCGGGAGGTTGTTCCGTTAGCGCTTCCGCTTTCGTCAGTGAAGTTCTTCTGCGGAACGTTTGTAGATCCCGTCGTGTTCTTCAAGCTATGTCGTTTGAGCACTGTGCTGATAGGCTGACGTAAGAAAACAGGACACGAAATATACAAGGCGAGAGTGCAAAGCACGGAGCTCTAGGCAAAGGCGGTCCGAACCGCAGCAAAGCCGGAGGTCGACATGTCCAAATAGACCAAATCAGAAACTAAGCAGAGAAAAACGGCATCTGTAGAGAAAGAAAACAGATGGAGGAAAAGAAAGAAAGAACAGGAGGATCCCCTCCCCCCATAGAGGGTCTGTTATCCCCAGATCGAGTGCGTCCAGTGGAATCCATGTGTTGGCAGCCCCAACTGATGACAAAACACGAAGCAAGCATCTGGAGGAAGCTCAAACCCTTCATGCGTTGCCACAGTTACTAGCGAGTGGTTTGCAAGCACAGGCACGTCTGCTGCAAGTACAGCGCCGTCAGGAGACAGGGGTTGCTGGCCCATTCCCCACGCTCGGTGGCTGGGCATCACCGCCCTGGAGTACGGCCGATAGAAAACGGCGGCTGCCATTTGCGCCGCCCGGCAACTCATACTTACCTGGCAGGGGAGATACCATGATCAAGAAGGTGGTTCACCCAGGGCGAGGCTTGGCCATTGCACTCCGGCCACGCTGACCCCTGCGAATTCCCCAAATGTGGGAATCTCGACTGCATAATTTCTGGTAGTGGGGGACTGCGTTCGCGCTCTCCCCTGAGCACAGTGGTTCAAGACAGAGTTCAGGCGGTAGCGTCGGACCCGGCTGGAGCGTCGCTTCCCTCTCTTCCTCGCCCTTGGGCCAGCCTCTTTTGCTCCCGTTGAGCTGCGCGCGCCTGTGGAAGGCCTGCCCAACCGTCGCTAGAAGAGTCTGTTCAGACGCCGAAAACTACTCGAAAGGTCCCCCCTCAAAGCGGTTTGACCAGGTGAAGGAACACGCAAAGAGAGCCCCCGGTGGCTTTTGTCCGCCAAGCGAGTGTGCCCTGTGGAACGTCAGGATTCTATTTGCCGGCCTGCCGCTGTTACTGACGGAACGAATGCAGACCGTGTGAAAGGTCATCATTTTATCTGCCGTTAAGTAAGCGAACGCTTCTGCTCGGATCAGAGGTAACTCTGTTTCAAGAACTGCAATCTTTTGCAGACGTCTGTGGCGTTTTGGGCAGAGGGACGGTTCTAAACCAATCTGAACCAGAGGCAATTTCGCAGCCAGCCGTCGGTGGTTTCCCGTCTCAGGAATGTAAGGTGCCCGCAGCGGGAGGTTGTTCCGTTAGCGCTTCCGCTTTCGTCAGTGAAGTTCTTCTGCGGAACGTTTGTAGATCCCGTCGTGTTCTTCAAGCTATGTCGTTTGAGCACTGTGCTGATAGGCTGACGTAAGAAAACAGGACACGAAATATACAAGGCGAGAGTGCAAAGCACGGAGCTCTAGGCAAAGGCGGTCCGAACCGCAGCAAAGCCGGAGGTCGACATGTCCAAATAGACCAAATCAGAAACTAAGCAGAGAAAAACGGCATCTGTAGAGAAAGAAAACAGATGGAGGAAAAGAAAGAAAGAACAGGAGGATCCCCTCCCCCCATAGAGGGTCTGTTATCCCCAGATCGAGTGCGTCCAGTGGAATCCATGTGTTGGCAGCCCCAACTGATGACAAAACACGAAGCAAGCATCTGGAGGAAGCTCAAACCCTTCATGCGTTGCCACAGTTACTAGCGAGTGGTTTGCAAGCACAGGCACGTCTGCTGCAAGTACAGCGCCGTCAGGAGACAGGGGTTGCTGGCCCATTCCCCACGCTCGGTGGCTGGGCATCACCGCCCTGGAGTACGGCCGATAGAAAACGGCGGCTGCCATTTGCGCCGCCCGGCAACTCATACTTACCTGGCAGGGGAGATACCATGATCAAGAAGGTGGTTCACCCAGGGCGAGGCTTGGCCATTGCACTCCGGCCACGCTGACCCCTGCGAATTCCCCAAATGTGGGAATCTCGACTGCATAATTTCTGGTAGTGGGGGACTGCGTTCGCGCTCTCCCCTTAGCACAGTGGTTCAAGACAGAGTTCAGGCGGTAGCGTCGGACCCGGCTGGAGCGTCGCTTCCCTCTCTTCCTCGCCCTTGGGCCAGCCTCTTTTGCTCCCGTTGAGCTGCGCGCGCCTGTGGAAGGCCTGCCCAACCGTCGCTAGAAGAGTCTGTTCAGACGCCGAAAACTACTCGAAAGGTCCCCCCTCAAAGCGGTTTGACCAGGTGAAGGAACACGCAAAGAGAGCCCCCGGTGGCTTTTGTCCGCCAAGCGAGTGTGCCCTGTGGAACGTCAGGATTCTATTTGCCGGCCTGCCGCTGTTACTGACGGAACGAATGCAGACCGTGTGAAAGGTCATCATTTTATCTGCCGTTAAGTAAGCGAACGCTTCTGCTCGGATCAGAGGTAACTCTGTTTCAAGAACTGCAATCTTTTGCAGACGTCTGTGGCGTTTTGGGCAGAGGGACGGTTCTAAACCAATCTGAACCAGAGGCAATTTCGCAGCCAGCCGTCGGTGGTTTCCCGTCTCAGGAATGTAAGGTGCCCGCAGCGGGAGGTTGTTCCGTTAGCGCTTCCGCTTTCGTCAGTGAAGTTCTTCTGCGGAACGTTTGTAGATCCCGTCGTGTTCTTCAAGCTATGTCGTTTGAGCACTGTGCTGATAGGCTGACGTAAGAAAACAGGACACGAAATATACAAGGCGAGAGTGCAAAGCACGGAGCTCTAGGCAAAGGCGGTCCGAACCGCAGCAAAGCCGGAGGTCGACATGTCCAAATAGACCAAATCAGAAACTAAGCAGAGAAAAACGGCATCTGTAGAGAAAGAAAACAGATGGAGGAAAAGAAAGAAAGAACAGGAGGATCCCCTCCCCCCATAGAGGGTCTGTTATCCCCAGATCGAGTGCGTCCAGTGGAATCCATGTGTTGGCAGCCCCAACTGATGACAAAACACGAAGCAAGCATCTGGAGGAAGCTCAAACCCTTCATGCGTTGCCACAGTTACTAGCGAGTGGTTTGCAAGCACAGGCACGTCTGCTGCAAGTACAGCGCCGTCAGGAGACAGGGGTTGCTGGCCCATTCCCCACGCTCGGTGGCTGGGCATCACCGCCCTGGAGTACGGCCGATAGAAAACGGCGGCTGCCATTTGCGCCGCCCGGCAACTCATACTTACCTGGCAGGGGAGATACCATGATCAAGAAGGTGGTTCACCCAGGGCGAGGCTTGGCCATTGCACTCCGGCCACGCTGACCCCTGCGAATTCCCCAAATGTGGGAATCTCGACTGCATAATTTCTGGTAGTGGGGGACTGCGTTCGCGCTCTCCCCTGAGCACAGTGGTTCAAGACAGAGTTCAGGCGGTAGCGTCGGACCCGGCTGGAGCGTCGCTTCCCTCTCTTCCTCGCCCTTGGGCCAGCCTCTTTTGCTCCCGTTGAGCTGCGCGCGCCTGTGGAAGGCCTGCCCAACCGTCGCTAGAAGAGTCTGTTCAGACGCCGAAAACTACTCGAAAGGTCCCCCCTCAAAGCGGTTTGACCAGGTGAAGGAACACGCAAAGAGAGCCCCCGGTGGCTTTTGTCCGCCAAGCGAGTGTGCCCTGTGGAACGTCAGGATTCTATTTGCCGGCCTGCCGCTGTTACTGACGGAACGAATGCAGACCGTGTGAAAGGTCATCATTTTATCTGCCGTTAAGTAAGCGAACGCTTCTGCTCGGATCAGAGGTAACTCTGTTTCAAGAACTGCAATCTTTTGCAGACGTCTGTGGCGTTTTGGGCAGAGGGACGGTTCTAAACCAATCTGAACCAGAGGCAATTTCGCAGCCAGCCGTCGGTGGTTTCCCGTCTCAGGAATGTAAGGTGCCCGCAGCGGGAGGTTGTTCCGTTAGCGCTTCCGCTTTCGTCAGTGAAGTTCTTCTGCGGAACGTTTGTAGATCCCGTCGTGTTCTTCAAGCTATGTCGTTTGAGCACTGTGCTGATAGGCTGACGTAAGAAAACAGGACACGAAATATACAAGGCGAGAGTGCAAAGCACGGAGCTCTAGGCAAAGGCGGTCCGAACCGCAGCAAAGCCGGAGGTCGACATGTCCAAATAGACCAAATCAGAAACTAAGCAGAGAAAAACGGCATCTGTAGAGAAAGAAAACAGATGGAGGAAAAGAAAGAAAGAACAGGAGGATCCCCTCCCCCCATAGAGGGTCTGTTATCCCCAGATCGAGTGCGTCCAGTGGAATCCATGTGTTGGCAGCCCCAACTGATGACAAAACACGAAGCAAGCATCTGGAGGAAGCTCAAACCCTTCATGCGTTGCCACAGTTACTAGCGAGTGGTTTGCAAGCACAGGCACGTCTGCTGCAAGTACAGCGCCGTCAGGAGACAGGGGTTGCTGGCCCATTCCCCACGCTCGGTGGCTGGGCATCACCGCCCTGGAGTACGGCCGATAGAAAACGGCGGCTGCCATTTGCGCCGCCCGGCAACTCATACTTACCTGGCAGGGGAGATACCATGATCAAGAAGGTGGTTCACCCAGGGCGAGGCTTGGCCATTGCACTCCGGCCACGCTGACCCCTGCGAATTCCCCAAATGTGGGAATCTCGACTGCATAATTTCTGGTAGTGGGGGACTGCGTTCGCGCTCTCCCCTGAGCACAGTGGTTCAAGACAGAGTTCAGGCGGTAGCGTCGGACCCGGCTGGAGCGTCGCTTCCCTCTCTTCCTCGCCCTTGGGCCAGCCTCTTTTGCTCCCGTTGAGCTGCGCGCGCCTGTGGAAGGCCTGCCCAACCGTCGCTAGAAGAGTCTGTTCAGACGCCGAAAACTACTCGAAAGGTCCCCCCTCAAAGCGGTTTGACCAGGTGAAGGAACACGCAAAGAGAGCCCCCGGTGGCTTTTGTCCGCCAAGCGAGTGTGCCCTGTGGAACGTCAGGATTCTATTTGCCGGCCTGCCGCTGTTACTGACGGAACGAATGCAGACCGTGTGAAAGGTCATCATTTTATCTGCCGTTAAGTAAGCGAACGCTTCTGCTCGGATCAGAGGTAACTCTGTTTCAAGAACTGCAATCTTTTGCAGACGTCTGTGGCGTTTTGGGCAGAGGGACGGTTCTAAACCAATCTGAACCAGAGGCAATTTCGCAGCCAGCCGTCGGTGGTTTCCCGTCTCAGGAATGTAAGGTGCCCGCAGCGGGAGGTTGTTCCGTTAGCGCTTCCGCTTTCGTCAGTGAAGTTCTTCTGCGGAACGTTTGTAGATCCCGTCGTGTTCTTCAAGCTATGTCGTTTGAGCACTGTGCTGATAGGCTGACGTAAGAAAACAGGACACGAAATATACAAGGCGAGAGTGCAAAGCACGGAGCTCTAGGCAAAGGCGGTCCGAACCGCAGCAAAGCCGGAGGTCGACATGTCCAAATAGACCAAATCAGAAACTAAGCAGAGAAAAACGGCATCTGTAGAGAAAGAAAACAGATGGAGGAAAAGAAAGAAAGAACAGGAGGATCCCCTCCCCCCATAGAGGGTCTGTTATCCCCAGATCGAGTGCGTCCAGTGGAATCCATGTGTTGGCAGCCCCAACTGATGACAAAACACGAAGCAAGCATCTGGAGGAAGCTCAAACCCTTCATGCGTTGCCACAGTTACTAGCGAGTGGTTTGCAAGCACAGGCACGTCTGCTGCAAGTACAGCGCCGTCAGGAGACAGGGGTTGCTGGCCCATTCCCCACGCTCGGTGGCTGGGCATCACCGCCCTGGAGTACGGCCGATAGAAAACGGCGGCTGCCATTTGCGCCGCCCGGCAACTCATACTTACCTGGCAGGGGAGATACCATGATCAAGAAGGTGGTTCACCCAGGGCGAGGCTTGGCCATTGCACTCCGGCCACGCTGACCCCTGCGAATTCCCCAAATGTGGGAATCTCGACTGCATAATTTCTGGTAGTGGGGGACTGCGTTCGCGCTCTCCCCTTAGCACAGTGGTTCAAGACAGAGTTCAGGCGGTAGCGTCGGACCCGGCTGGAGCGTCGCTTCCCTCTCTTCCTCGCCCTTGGGCCAGCCTCTTTTGCTCCCGTTGAGCTGCGCGCGCCTGTGGAAGGCCTGCCCAACCGTCGCTAGAAGAGTCTGTTCAGACGCCGAAAACTACTCGAAAGGTCCCCCCTCAAAGCGGTTTGACCAGGTGAAGGAACACGCAAAGAGAGCCCCCGGTGGCTTTTGTCCGCCAAGCGAGTGTGCCCTGTGGAACGTCAGGATTCTATTTGCCGGCCTGCCGCTGTTACTGACGGAACGAATGCAGACCGTGTGAAAGGTCATCATTTTATCTGCCGTTAAGTAAGCGAACGCTTCTGCTCGGATCAGAGGTAACTCTGTTTCAAGAACTGCAATCTTTTGCAGACGTCTGTGGCGTTTTGGGCAGAGGGACGGTTCTAAACCAATCTGAACCAGAGGCAATTTCGCAGCCAGCCGTCGGTGGTTTCCCGTCTCAGGAATGTAAGGTGCCCGCAGCGGGAGGTTGTTCCGTTAGCGCTTCCGCTTTCGTCAGTGAAGTTCTTCTGCGGAACGTTTGTAGATCCCGTCGTGTTCTTCAAGCTATGTCGTTTGAGCACTGTGCTGATAGGCTGACGTAAGAAAACAGGACACGAAATATACAAGGCGAGAGTGCAAAGCACGGAGCTCTAGGCAAAGGCGGTCCGAACCGCAGCAAAGCCGGAGGTCGACATGTCCAAATAGACCAAATCAGAAACTAAGCAGAGAAAAACGGCATCTGTAGAGAAAGAAAACAGATGGAGGAAAAGAAAGAAAGAACAGGAGGATCCCCTCCCCCCATAGAGGGTCTGTTATCCCCAGATCGAGTGCGTCCAGTGGAATCCATGTGTTGGCAGCCCCAACTGATGACAAAACACGAAGCAAGCATCTGGAGGAAGCTCAAACCCTTCATGCGTTGCCACAGTTACTAGCGAGTGGTTTGCAAGCACAGGCACGTCTGCTGCAAGTACAGCGCCGTCAGGAGACAGGGGTTGCTGGCCCATTCCCCACGCTCGGTGGCTGGGCATCACCGCCCTGGAGTACGGCCGATAGAAAACGGCGGCTGCCATTTGCGCCGCCCGGCAACTCATACTTACCTGGCAGGGGAGATACCATGATCAAGAAGGTGGTTCACCCAGGGCGAGGCTTGGCCATTGCACTCCGGCCACGCTGACCCCTGCGAATTCCCCAAATGTGGGAATCTCGACTGCATAATTTCTGGTAGTGGGGGACTGCGTTCGCGCTCTCCCCTGAGCACAGTGGTTCAAGACAGAGTTCAGGCGGTAGCGTCGGACCCGGCTGGAGCGTCGCTTCCCTCTCTTCCTCGCCCTTGGGCCAGCCTCTTTTGCTCCCGTTGAGCTGCGCGCGCCTGTGGAAGGCCTGCCCAACCGTCGCTAGAAGAGTCTGTTCAGACGCCGAAAACTACTCGAAAGGTCCCCCCTCAAAGCGGTTTGACCAGGTGAAGGAACACGCAAAGAGAGCCCCCGGTGGCTTTTGTCCGCCAAGCGAGTGTGCCCTGTGGAACGTCAGGATTCTATTTGCCGGCCTGCCGCTGTTACTGACGGAACGAATGCAGACCGTGTGAAAGGTCATCATTTTATCTGCCGTTAAGTAAGCGAACGCTTCTGCTCGGATCAGAGGTAACTCTGTTTCAAGAACTGCAATCTTTTGCAGACGTCTGTGGCGTTTTGGGCAGAGGGACGGTTCTAAACCAATCTGAACCAGAGGCAATTTCGCAGCCAGCCGTCGGTGGTTTCCCGTCTCAGGAATGTAAGGTGCCCGCAGCGGGAGGTTGTTCCGTTAGCGCTTCCGCTTTCGTCAGTGAAGTTCTTCTGCGGAACGTTTGTAGATCCCGTCGTGTTCTTCAAGCTATGTCGTTTGAGCACTGTGCTGATAGGCTGACGTAAGAAAACAGGACACGAAATATACAAGGCGAGAGTGCAAAGCACGGAGCTCTAGGCAAAGGCGGTCCGAACCGCAGCAAAGCCGGAGGTCGACATGTCCAAATAGACCAAATCAGAAACTAAGCAGAGAAAAACGGCATCTGTAGAGAAAGAAAACAGATGGAGGAAAAGAAAGAAAGAACAGGAGGATCCCCTCCCCCCATAGAGGGTCTGTTATCCCCAGATCGAGTGCGTCCAGTGGAATCCATGTGTTGGCAGCCCCAACTGATGACAAAACACGAAGCAAGCATCTGGAGGAAGCTCAAACCCTTCATGCGTTGCCACAGTTACTAGCGAGTGGTTTGCAAGCACAGGCACGTCTGCTGCAAGTACAGCGCCGTCAGGAGACAGGGGTTGCTGGCCCATTCCCCACGCTCGGTGGCTGGGCATCACCGCCCTGGAGTACGGCCGATAGAAAACGGCGGCTGCCATTTGCGCCGCCCGGCAACTCATACTTACCTGGCAGGGGAGATACCATGATCAAGAAGGTGGTTCACCCAGGGCGAGGCTTGGCCATTGCACTCCGGCCACGCTGACCCCTGCGAATTCCCCAAATGTGGGAATCTCGACTGCATAATTTCTGGTAGTGGGGGACTGCGTTCGCGCTCTCCCCTGAGCACAGTGGTTCAAGACAGAGTTCAGGCGGTAGCGTCGGACCCGGCTGGAGCGTCGCTTCCCTCTCTTCCTCGCCCTTGGGCCAGCCTCTTTTGCTCCCGTTGAGCTGCGCGCGCCTGTGGAAGGCCTGCCCAACCGTCGCTAGAAGAGTCTGTTCAGACGCCGAAAACTACTCGAAAGGTCCCCCCTCAAAGCGGTTTGACCAGGTGAAGGAACACGCAAAGAGAGCCCCCGGTGGCTTTTGTCCGCCAAGCGAGTGTGCCCTGTGGAACGTCAGGATTCTATTTGCCGGCCTGCCGCTGTTACTGACGGAACGAATGCAGACCGTGTGAAAGGTCATCATTTTATCTGCCGTTAAGTAAGCGAACGCTTCTGCTCGGATCAGAGGTAACTCTGTTTCAAGAACTGCAATCTTTTGCAGACGTCTGTGGCGTTTTGGGCAGAGGGACGGTTCTAAACCAATCTGAACCAGAGGCAATTTCGCAGCCAGCCGTCGGTGGTTTCCCGTCTCAGGAATGTAAGGTGCCCGCAGCGGGAGGTTGTTCCGTTAGCGCTTCCGCTTTCGTCAGTGAAGTTCTTCTGCGGAACGTTTGTAGATCCCGTCGTGTTCTTCAAGCTATGTCGTTTGAGCACTGTGCTGATAGGCTGACGTAAGAAAACAGGACACGAAATATACAAGGCGAGAGTGCAAAGCACGGAGCTCTAGGCAAAGGCGGTCCGAACCGCAGCAAAGCCGGAGGTCGACATGTCCAAATAGACCAAATCAGAAACTAAGCAGAGAAAAACGGCATCTGTAGAGAAAGAAAACAGATGGAGGAAAAGAAAGAAAGAACAGGAGGATCCCCTCCCCCCATAGAGGGTCTGTTATCCCCAGATCGAGTGCGTCCAGTGGAATCCATGTGTTGGCAGCCCCAACTGATGACAAAACACGAAGCAAGCATCTGGAGGAAGCTCAAACCCTTCATGCGTTGCCACAGTTACTAGCGAGTGGTTTGCAAGCACAGGCACGTCTGCTGCAAGTACAGCGCCGTCAGGAGACAGGGGTTGCTGGCCCATTCCCCACGCTCGGTGGCTGGGCATCACCGCCCTGGAGTACGGCCGATAGAAAACGGCGGCTGCCATTTGCGCCGCCCGGCAACTCATACTTACCTGGCAGGGGAGATACCATGATCAAGAAGGTGGTTCACCCAGGGCGAGGCTTGGCCATTGCACTCCGGCCACGCTGACCCCTGCGAATTCCCCAAATGTGGGAATCTCGACTGCATAATTTCTGGTAGTGGGGGACTGCGTTCGCGCTCTCCCCTGAGCACAGTGGTTCAAGACAGAGTTCAGGCGGTAGCGTCGGACCCGGCTGGAGCGTCGCTTCCCTCTCTTCCTCGCCCTTGGGCCAGCCTCTTTTGCTCCCGTTGAGCTGCGCGCGCCTGTGGAAGGCCTGCCCAACCGTCGCTAGAAGAGTCTGTTCAGACGCCGAAAACTACTCGAAAGGTCCCCCCTCAAAGCGGTTTGACCAGGTGAAGGAACACGCAAAGAGAGCCCCCGGTGGCTTTTGTCCGCCAAGCGAGTGTGCCCTGTGGAACGTCAGGATTCTATTTGCCGGCCTGCCGCTGTTACTGACGGAACGAATGCAGACCGTGTGAAAGGTCATCATTTTATCTGCCGTTAAGTAAGCGAACGCTTCTGCTCGGATCAGAGGTAACTCTGTTTCAAGAACTGCAATCTTTTGCAGACGTCTGTGGCGTTTTGGGCAGAGGGACGGTTCTAAACCAATCTGAACCAGAGGCAATTTCGCAGCCAGCCGTCGGTGGTTTCCCGTCTCAGGAATGTAAGGTGCCCGCAGCGGGAGGTTGTTCCGTTAGCGCTTCCGCTTTCGTCAGTGAAGTTCTTCTGCGGAACGTTTGTAGATCCCGTCGTGTTCTTCAAGCTATGTCGTTTGAGCACTGTGCTGATAGGCTGACGTAAGAAAACAGGACACGAAATATACAAGGCGAGAGTGCAAAGCACGGAGCTCTAGGCAAAGGCGGTCCGAACCGCAGCAAAGCCGGAGGTCGACATGTCCAAATAGACCAAATCAGAAACTAAGCAGAGAAAAACGGCATCTGTAGAGAAAGAAAACAGATGGAGGAAAAGAAAGAAAGAACAGGAGGATCCCCTCCCCCCATAGAGGGTCTGTTATCCCCAGATCGAGTGCGTCCAGTGGAATCCATGTGTTGGCAGCCCCAACTGATGACAAAACACGAAGCAAGCATCTGGAGGAAGCTCAAACCCTTCATGCGTTGCCACAGTTACTAGCGAGTGGTTTGCAAGCACAGGCACGTCTGCTGCAAGTACAGCGCCGTCAGGAGACAGGGGTTGCTGGCCCATTCCCCACGCTCGGTGGCTGGGCATCACCGCCCTGGAGTACGGCCGATAGAAAACGGCGGCTGCCATTTGCGCCGCCCGGCAACTCATACTTACCTGGCAGGGGAGATACCATGATCAAGAAGGTGGTTCACCCAGGGCGAGGCTTGGCCATTGCACTCCGGCCACGCTGACCCCTGCGAATTCCCCAAATGTGGGAATCTCGACTGCATAATTTCTGGTAGTGGGGGACTGCGTTCGCGCTCTCCCCTGAGCACAGTGGTTCAAGACAGAGTTCAGGCGGTAGCGTCGGACCCGGCTGGAGCGTCGCTTCCCTCTCTTCCTCGCCCTTGGGCCAGCCTCTTTTGCTCCCGTTGAGCTGCGCGCGCCTGTGGAAGGCCTGCCCAACCGTCGCTAGAAGAGTCTGTTCAGACGCCGAAAACTACTCGAAAGGTCCCCCCTCAAAGCGGTTTGACCAGGTGAAGGAACACGCAAAGAGAGCCCCCGGTGGCTTTTGTCCGCCAAGCGAGTGTGCCCTGTGGAACGTCAGGATTCTATTTGCCGGCCTGCCGCTGTTACTGACGGAACGAATGCAGACCGTGTGAAAGGTCATCATTTTATCTGCCGTTAAGTAAGCGAACGCTTCTGCTCGGATCAGAGGTAACTCTGTTTCAAGAACTGCAATCTTTTGCAGACGTCTGTGGCGTTTTGGGCAGAGGGACGGTTCTAAACCAATCTGAACCAGAGGCAATTTCGCAGCCAGCCGTCGGTGGTTTCCCGTCTCAGGAATGTAAGGTGCCCGCAGCGGGAGGTTGTTCCGTTAGCGCTTCCGCTTTCGTCAGTGAAGTTCTTCTGCGGAACGTTTGTAGATCCCGTCGTGTTCTTCAAGCTATGTCGTTTGAGCACTGTGCTGATAGGCTGACGTAAGAAAACAGGACACGAAATATACAAGGCGAGAGTGCAAAGCACGGAGCTCTAGGCAAAGGCGGTCCGAACCGCAGCAAAGCCGGAGGTCGACATGTCCAAATAGACCAAATCAGAAACTAAGCAGAGAAAAACGGCATCTGTAGAGAAAGAAAACAGATGGAGGAAAAGAAAGAAAGAACAGGAGGATCCCCTCCCCCCATAGAGGGTCTGTTATCCCCAGATCGAGTGCGTCCAGTGGAATCCATGTGTTGGCAGCCCCAACTGATGACAAAACACGAAGCAAGCATCTGGAGGAAGCTCAAACCCTTCATGCGTTGCCACAGTTACTAGCGAGTGGTTTGCAAGCACAGGCACGTCTGCTGCAAGTACAGCGCCGTCAGGAGACAGGGGTTGCTGGCCCATTCCCCACGCTCGGTGGCTGGGCATCACCGCCCTGGAGTACGGCCGATAGAAAACGGCGGCTGCCATTTGCGCCGCCCGGCAACTCATACTTACCTGGCAGGGGAGATACCATGATCAAGAAGGTGGTTCACCCAGGGCGAGGCTTGGCCATTGCACTCCGGCCACGCTGACCCCTGCGAATTCCCCAAATGTGGGAATCTCGACTGCATAATTTCTGGTAGTGGGGGACTGCGTTCGCGCTCTCCCCTGAGCACAGTGGTTCAAGACAGAGTTCAGGCGGTAGCGTCGGACCCGGCTGGAGCGTCGCTTCCCTCTCTTCCTCGCCCTTGGGCCAGCCTCTTTTGCTCCCGTTGAGCTGCGCGCGCCTGTGGAAGGCCTGCCCAACCGTCGCTAGAAGAGTCTGTTCAGACGCCGAAAACTACTCGAAAGGTCCCCCCTCAAAGCGGTTTGACCAGGTGAAGGAACACGCAAAGAGAGCCCCCGGTGGCTTTTGTCCGCCAAGCGAGTGTGCCCTGTGGAACGTCAGGATTCTATTTGCCGGCCTGCCGCTGTTACTGACGGAACGAATGCAGACCGTGTGAAAGGTCATCATTTTATCTGCCGTTAAGTAAGCGAACGCTTCTGCTCGGATCAGAGGTAACTCTGTTTCAAGAACTGCAATCTTTTGCAGACGTCTGTGGCGTTTTGGGCAGAGGGACGGTTCTAAACCAATCTGAACCAGAGGCAATTTCGCAGCCAGCCGTCGGTGGTTTCCCGTCTCAGGAATGTAAGGTGCCCGCAGCGGGAGGTTGTTCCGTTAGCGCTTCCGCTTTCGTCAGTGAAGTTCTTCTGCGGAACGTTTGTAGATCCCGTCGTGTTCTTCAAGCTATGTCGTTTGAGCACTGTGCTGATAGGCTGACGTAAGAAAACAGGACACGAAATATACAAGGCGAGAGTGCAAAGCACGGAGCTCTAGGCAAAGGCGGTCCGAACCGCAGCAAAGCCGGAGGTCGACATGTCCAAATAGACCAAATCAGAAACTAAGCAGAGAAAAACGGCATCTGTAGAGAAAGAAAACAGATGGAGGAAAAGAAAGAAAGAACAGGAGGATCCCCTCCCCCCATAGAGGGTCTGTTATCCCCAGATCGAGTGCGTCCAGTGGAATCCATGTGTTGGCAGCCCCAACTGATGACAAAACACGAAGCAAGCATCTGGAGGAAGCTCAAACCCTTCATGCGTTGCCACAGTTACTAGCGAGTGGTTTGCAAGCACAGGCACGTCTGCTGCAAGTACAGCGCCGTCAGGAGACAGGGGTTGCTGGCCCATTCCCCACGCTCGGTGGCTGGGCATCACCGCCCTGGAGTACGGCCGATAGAAAACGGCGGCTGCCATTTGCGCCGCCCGGCAACTCATACTTACCTGGCAGGGGAGATACCATGATCAAGAAGGTGGTTCACCCAGGGCGAGGCTTGGCCATTGCACTCCGGCCACGCTGACCCCTGCGAATTCCCCAAATGTGGGAATCTCGACTGCATAATTTCTGGTAGTGGGGGACTGCGTTCGCGCTCTCCCCTGAGCACAGTGGTTCAAGACAGAGTTCAGGCGGTAGCGTCGGACCCGGCTGGAGCGTCGCTTCCCTCTCTTCCTCGCCCTTGGGCCAGCCTCTTTTGCTCCCGTTGAGCTGCGCGCGCCTGTGGAAGGCCTGCCCAACCGTCGCTAGAAGAGTCTGTTCAGACGCCGAAAACTACTCGAAAGGTCCCCCCTCAAAGCGGTTTGACCAGGTGAAGGAACACGCAAAGAGAGCCCCCGGTGGCTTTTGTCCGCCAAGCGAGTGTGCCCTGTGGAACGTCAGGATTCTATTTGCCGGCCTGCCGCTGTTACTGACGGAACGAATGCAGACCGTGTGAAAGGTCATCATTTTATCTGCCGTTAAGTAAGCGAACGCTTCTGCTCGGATCAGAGGTAACTCTGTTTCAAGAACTGCAATCTTTTGCAGACGTCTGTGGCGTTTTGGGCAGAGGGACGGTTCTAAACCAATCTGAACCAGAGGCAATTTCGCAGCCAGCCGTCGGTGGTTTCCCGTCTCAGGAATGTAAGGTGCCCGCAGCGGGAGGTTGTTCCGTTAGCGCTTCCGCTTTCGTCAGTGAAGTTCTTCTGCGGAACGTTTGTAGATCCCGTCGTGTTCTTCAAGCTATGTCGTTTGAGCACTGTGCTGATAGGCTGACGTAAGAAAACAGGACACGAAATATACAAGGCGAGAGTGCAAAGCACGGAGCTCTAGGCAAAGGCGGTCCGAACCGCAGCAAAGCCGGAGGTCGACATGTCCAAATAGACCAAATCAGAAACTAAGCAGAGAAAAACGGCATCTGTAGAGAAAGAAAACAGATGGAGGAAAAGAAAGAAAGAACAGGAGGATCCCCTCCCCCCATAGAGGGTCTGTTATCCCCAGATCGAGTGCGTCCAGTGGAATCCATGTGTTGGCAGCCCCAACTGATGACAAAACACGAAGCAAGCATCTGGAGGAAGCTCAAACCCTTCATGCGTTGCCACAGTTACTAGCGAGTGGTTTGCAAGCACAGGCACGTCTGCTGCAAGTACAGCGCCGTCAGGAGACAGGGGTTGCTGGCCCATTCCCCACGCTCGGTGGCTGGGCATCACCGCCCTGGAGTACGGCCGATAGAAAACGGCGGCTGCCATTTGCGCCGCCCGGCAACTCATACTTACCTGGCAGGGGAGATACCATGATCAAGAAGGTGGTTCACCCAGGGCGAGGCTTGGCCATTGCACTCCGGCCACGCTGACCCCTGCGAATTCCCCAAATGTGGGAATCTCGACTGCATAATTTCTGGTAGTGGGGGACTGCGTTCGCGCTCTCCCCTGAGCACAGTGGTTCAAGACAGAGTTCAGGCGGTAGCGTCGGACCCGGCTGGAGCGTCGCTTCCCTCTCTTCCTCGCCCTTGGGCCAGCCTCTTTTGCTCCCGTTGAGCTGCGCGCGCCTGTGGAAGGCCTGCCCAACCGTCGCTAGAAGAGTCTGTTCAGACGCCGAAAACTACTCGAAAGGTCCCCCCTCAAAGCGGTTTGACCAGGTGAAGGAACACGCAAAGAGAGCCCCCGGTGGCTTTTGTCCGCCAAGCGAGTGTGCCCTGTGGAACGTCAGGATTCTATTTGCCGGCCTGCCGCTGTTACTGACGGAACGAATGCAGACCGTGTGAAAGGTCATCATTTTATCTGCCGTTAAGTAAGCGAACGCTTCTGCTCGGATCAGAGGTAACTCTGTTTCAAGAACTGCAATCTTTTGCAGACGTCTGTGGCGTTTTGGGCAGAGGGACGGTTCTAAACCAATCTGAACCAGAGGCAATTTCGCAGCCAGCCGTCGGTGGTTTCCCGTCTCAGGAATGTAAGGTGCCCGCAGCGGGAGGTTGTTCCGTTAGCGCTTCCGCTTTCGTCAGTGAAGTTCTTCTGCGGAACGTTTGTAGATCCCGTCGTGTTCTTCAAGCTATGTCGTTTGAGCACTGTGCTGATAGGCTGACGTAAGAAAACAGGACACGAAATATACAAGGCGAGAGTGCAAAGCACGGAGCTCTAGGCAAAGGCGGTCCGAACCGCAGCAAAGCCGGAGGTCGACATGTCCAAATAGACCAAATCAGAAACTAAGCAGAGAAAAACGGCATCTGTAGAGAAAGAAAACAGATGGAGGAAAAGAAAGAAAGAACAGGAGGATCCCCTCCCCCCATAGAGGGTCTGTTATCCCCAGATCGAGTGCGTCCAGTGGAATCCATGTGTTGGCAGCCCCAACTGATGACAAAACACGAAGCAAGCATCTGGAGGAAGCTCAAACCCTTCATGCGTTGCCACAGTTACTAGCGAGTGGTTTGCAAGCACAGGCACGTCTGCTGCAAGTACAGCGCCGTCAGGAGACAGGGGTTGCTGGCCCATTCCCCACGCTCGGTGGCTGGGCATCACCGCCCTGGAGTACGGCCGATAGAAAACGGCGGCTGCCATTTGCGCCGCCCGGCAACTCATACTTACCTGGCAGGGGAGATACCATGATCAAGAAGGTGGTTCACCCAGGGCGAGGCTTGGCCATTGCACTCCGGCCACGCTGACCCCTGCGAATTCCCCAAATGTGGGAATCTCGACTGCATAATTTCTGGTAGTGGGGGACTGCGTTCGCGCTCTCCCCTGAGCACAGTGGTTCAAGACAGAGTTCAGGCGGTAGCGTCGGACCCGGCTGGAGCGTCGCTTCCCTCTCTTCCTCGCCCTTGGGCCAGCCTCTTTTGCTCCCGTTGAGCTGCGCGCGCCTGTGGAAGGCCTGCCCAACCGTCGCTAGAAGAGTCTGTTCAGACGCCGAAAACTACTCGAAAGGTCCCCCCTCAAAGCGGTTTGACCAGGTGAAGGAACACGCAAAGAGAGCCCCCGGTGGCTTTTGTCCGCCAAGCGAGTGTGCCCTGTGGAACGTCAGGATTCTATTTGCCGGCCTGCCGCTGTTACTGACGGAACGAATGCAGACCGTGTGAAAGGTCATCATTTTATCTGCCGTTAAGTAAGCGAACGCTTCTGCTCGGATCAGAGGTAACTCTGTTTCAAGAACTGCAATCTTTTGCAGACGTCTGTGGCGTTTTGGGCAGAGGGACGGTTCTAAACCAATCTGAACCAGAGGCAATTTCGCAGCCAGCCGTCGGTGGTTTCCCGTCTCAGGAATGTAAGGTGCCCGCAGCGGGAGGTTGTTCCGTTAGCGCTTCCGCTTTCGTCAGTGAAGTTCTTCTGCGGAACGTTTGTAGATCCCGTCGTGTTCTTCAAGCTATGTCGTTTGAGCACTGTGCTGATAGGCTGACGTAAGAAAACAGGACACGAAATATACAAGGCGAGAGTGCAAAGCACGGAGCTCTAGGCAAAGGCGGTCCGAACCGCAGCAAAGCCGGAGGTCGACATGTCCAAATAGACCAAATCAGAAACTAAGCAGAGAAAAACGGCATCTGTAGAGAAAGAAAACAGATGGAGGAAAAGAAAGAAAGAACAGGAGGATCCCCTCCCCCCATAGAGGGTCTGTTATCCCCAGATCGAGTGCGTCCAGTGGAATCCATGTGTTGGCAGCCCCAACTGATGACAAAACACGAAGCAAGCATCTGGAGGAAGCTCAAACCCTTCATGCGTTGCCACAGTTACTAGCGAGTGGTTTGCAAGCACAGGCACGTCTGCTGCAAGTACAGCGCCGTCAGGAGACAGGGGTTGCTGGCCCATTCCCCACGCTCGGTGGCTGGGCATCACCGCCCTGGAGTACGGCCGATAGAAAACGGCGGCTGCCATTTGCGCCGCCCGGCAACTCATACTTACCTGGCAGGGGAGATACCATGATCAAGAAGGTGGTTCACCCAGGGCGAGGCTTGGCCATTGCACTCCGGCCACGCTGACCCCTGCGAATTCCCCAAATGTGGGAATCTCGACTGCATAATTTCTGGTAGTGGGGGACTGCGTTCGCGCTCTCCCCTGAGCACAGTGGTTCAAGACAGAGTTCAGGCGGTAGCGTCGGACCCGGCTGGAGCGTCGCTTCCCTCTCTTCCTCGCCCTTGGGCCAGCCTCTTTTGCTCCCGTTGAGCTGTGCGCGCCTGTGGAAGGCCTGCCCAACCGTCGCTAGAAGAGTCTGTTCAGACGCCGAAAACTACTCGAAAGGTCCCCCCTCAAAGCGGTTTGACCAGGTGAAGGAACACGCAAAGAGAGCCCCCGGTGGCTTTTGTCCGCCAAGCGAGTGTGCCCTGTGGAACGTCAGGATTCTATTTGCCGGCCTGCCGCTGTTACTGACGGAACGAATGCAGACCGTGTGAAAGGTCATCATTTTATCTGCCGTTAAGTAAGCGAACGCTTCTGCTCGGATCAGAGGTAACTCTGTTTCAAGAACTGCAATCTTTTGCAGACGTCTGTGGCGTTTTGGGCAGAGGGACGGTTCTAAACCAATCTGAACCAGAGGCAATTTCGCAGCCAGCCGTCGGTGGTTTCCCGTCTCAGGAATGTAAGGTGCCCGCAGCGGGAGGTTGTTCCGTTAGCGCTTCCGCTTTCGTCAGTGAAGTTCTTCTGCGGAACGTTTGTAGATCCCGTCGTGTTCTTCAAGCTATGTCGTTTGAGCACTGTGCTGATAGGCTGACGTAAGAAAACAGGACACGAAATATACAAGGCGAGAGTGCAAAGCACGGAGCTCTAGGCAAAGGCGGTCCGAACCGCAGCAAAGCCGGAGGTCGACATGTCCAAATAGACCAAATCAGAAACTAAGCAGAGAAAAACGGCATCTGTAGAGAAAGAAAACAGATGGAGGAAAAGAAAGAAAGAACAGGAGGATCCCCTCCCCCCATAGAGGGTCTGTTATCCCCAGATCGAGTGCGTCCAGTGGAATCCATGTGTTGGCAGCCCCAACTGATGACAAAACACGAAGCAAGCATCTGGAGGAAGCTCAAACCCTTCATGCGTTGCCACAGTTACTAGCGAGTGGTTTGCAAGCACAGGCACGTCTGCTGCAAGTACAGCGCCGTCAGGAGACAGGGGTTGCTGGCCCATTCCCCACGCTCGGTGGCTGGGCATCACCGCCCTGGAGTACGGCCGATAGAAAACGGCGGCTGCCATTTGCGCCGCCCGGCAACTCATACTTACCTGGCAGGGGAGATACCATGATCAAGAAGGTGGTTCACCCAGGGCGAGGCTTGGCCATTGCACTCCGGCCACGCTGACCCCTGCGAATTCCCCAAATGTGGGAATCTCGACTGCATAATTTCTGGTAGTGGGGGACTGCGTTCGCGCTCTCCCCTGAGCACAGTGGTTCAAGACAGAGTTCAGGCGGTAGCGTCGGACCCGGCTGGAGCGTCGCTTCCCTCTCTTCCTCGCCCTTGGGCCAGCCTCTTTTGCTCCCGTTGAGCTGCGCGCGCCTGTGGAAGGCCTGCCCAACCGTCGCTAGAAGAGTCTGTTCAGACGCCGAAAACTACTCGAAAGGTCCCCCCTCAAAGCGGTTTGACCAGGTGAAGGAACACGCAAAGAGAGCCCCCGGTGGCTTTTGTCCGCCAAGCGAGTGTGCCCTGTGGAACGTCAGGATTCTATTTGCCGGCCTGCCGCTGTTACTGACGGAACGAATGCAGACCGTGTGAAAGGTCATCATTTTATCTGCCGTTAAGTAAGCGAACGCTTCTGCTCGGATCAGAGGTAACTCTGTTTCAAGAACTGCAATCTTTTGCAGACGTCTGTGGCGTTTTGGGCAGAGGGACGGTTCTAAACCAATCTGAACCAGAGGCAATTTCGCAGCCAGCCGTCGGTGGTTTCCCGTCTCAGGAATGTAAGGTGCCCGCAGCGGGAGGTTGTTCCGTTAGCGCTTCCGCTTTCGTCAGTGAAGTTCTTCTGCGGAACGTTTGTAGATCCCGTCGTGTTCTTCAAGCTATGTCGTTTGAGCACTGTGCTGATAGGCTGACGTAAGAAAACAGGACACGAAATATACAAGGCGAGAGTGCAAAGCACGGAGCTCTAGGCAAAGGCGGTCCGAACCGCAGCAAAGCCGGAGGTCGACATGTCCAAATAGACCAAATCAGAAACTAAGCAGAGAAAAACGGCATCTGTAGAGAAAGAAAACAGATGGAGGAAAAGAAAGAAAGAACAGGAGGATCCCCTCCCCCCATAGAGGGTCTGTTATCCCCAGATCGAGTGCGTCCAGTGGAATCCATGTGTTGGCAGCCCCAACTGATGACAAAACACGAAGCAAGCATCTGGAGGAAGCTCAAACCCTTCATGCGTTGCCACAGTTACTAGCGAGTGGTTTGCAAGCACAGGCACGTCTGCTGCAAGTACAGCGCCGTCAGGAGACAGGGGTTGCTGGCCCATTCCCCACGCTCGGTGGCTGGGCATCACCGCCCTGGAGTACGGCCGATAGAAAACGGCGGCTGCCATTTGCGCCGCCCGGCAACTCATACTTACCTGGCAGGGGAGATACCATGATCAAGAAGGTGGTTCACCCAGGGCGAGGCTTGGCCATTGCACTCCGGCCACGCTGACCCCTGCGAATTCCCCAAATGTGGGAATCTCGACTGCATAATTTCTGGTAGTGGGGGACTGCGTTCGCGCTCTCCCCTGAGCACAGTGGTTCAAGACAGAGTTCAGGCGGTAGCGTCGGACCCGGCTGGAGCGTCGCTTCCCTCTCTTCCTCGCCCTTGGGCCAGCCTCTTTTGCTCCCGTTGAGCTGCGCGCGCCTGTGGAAGGCCTGCCCAACCGTCGCTAGAAGAGTCTGTTCAGACGCCGAAAACTACTCGAAAGGTCCCCCCTCAAAGCGGTTTGACCAGGTGAAGGAACACGCAAAGAGAGCCCCCGGTGGCTTTTGTCCGCCAAGCGAGTGTGCCCTGTGGAACGTCAGGATTCTATTTGCCGGCCTGCCGCTGTTACTGACGGAACGAATGCAGACCGTGTGAAAGGTCATCATTTTATCTGCCGTTAAGTAAGCGAACGCTTCTGCTCGGATCAGAGGTAACTCTGTTTCAAGAACTGCAATCTTTTGCAGACGTCTGTGGCGTTTTGGGCAGAGGGACGGTTCTAAACCAATCTGAACCAGAGGCAATTTCGCAGCCAGCCGTCGGTGGTTTCCCGTCTCAGGAATGTAAGGTGCCCGCAGCGGGAGGTTGTTCCGTTAGCGCTTCCGCTTTCGTCAGTGAAGTTCTTCTGCGGAACGTTTGTAGATCCCGTCGTGTTCTTCAAGCTATGTCGTTTGAGCACTGTGCTGATAGGCTGACGTAAGAAAACAGGACACGAAATATACAAGGCGAGAGTGCAAAGCACGGAGCTCTAGGCAAAGGCGGTCCGAACCGCAGCAAAGCCGGAGGTCGACATGTCCAAATAGACCAAATCAGAAACTAAGCAGAGAAAAACGGCATCTGTAGAGAAAGAAAACAGATGGAGGAAAAGAAAGAAAGAACAGGAGGATCCCCTCCCCCCATAGAGGGTCTGTTATCCCCAGATCGAGTGCGTCCAGTGGAATCCATGTGTTGGCAGCCCCAACTGATGACAAAACACGAAGCAAGCATCTGGAGGAAGCTCAAACCCTTCATGCGTTGCCACAGTTACTAGCGAGTGGTTTGCAAGCACAGGCACGTCTGCTGCAAGTACAGCGCCGTCAGGAGACAGGGGTTGCTGGCCCATTCCCCACGCTCGGTGGCTGGGCATCACCGCCCTGGAGTACGGCCGATAGAAAACGGCGGCTGCCATTTGCGCCGCCCGGCAACTCATACTTACCTGGCAGGGGAGATACCATGATCAAGAAGGTGGTTCACCCAGGGCGAGGCTTGGCCATTGCACTCCGGCCACGCTGACCCCTGCGAATTCCCCAAATGTGGGAATCTCGACTGCATAATTTCTGGTAGTGGGGGACTGCGTTCGCGCTCTCCCCTGAGCACAGTGGTTCAAGACAGAGTTCAGGCGGTAGCGTCGGACCCGGCTGGAGCGTCGCTTCCCTCTCTTCCTCGCCCTTGGGCCAGCCTCTTTTGCTCCCGTTGAGCTGCGCGCGCCTGTGGAAGGCCTGCCCAACCGTCGCTAGAAGAGTCTGTTCAGACGCCGAAAACTACTCGAAAGGTCCCCCCTCAAAGCGGTTTGACCAGGTGAAGGAACACGCAAAGAGAGCCCCCGGTGGCTTTTGTCCGCCAAGCGAGTGTGCCCTGTGGAACGTCAGGATTCTATTTGCCGGCCTGCCGCTGTTACTGACGGAACGAATGCAGACCGTGTGAAAGGTCATCATTTTATCTGCCGTTAAGTAAGCGAACGCTTCTGCTCGGATCAGAGGTAACTCTGTTTCAAGAACTGCAATCTTTTGCAGACGTCTGTGGCGTTTTGGGCAGAGGGACGGTTCTAAACCAATCTGAACCAGAGGCAATTTCGCAGCCAGCCGTCGGTGGTTTCCCGTCTCAGGAATGTAAGGTGCCCGCAGCGGGAGGTTGTTCCGTTAGCGCTTCCGCTTTCGTCAGTGAAGTTCTTCTGCGGAACGTTTGTAGATCCCGTCGTGTTCTTCAAGCTATGTCGTTTGAGCACTGTGCTGATAGGCTGACGTAAGAAAACAGGACACGAAATATACAAGGCGAGAGTGCAAAGCACGGAGCTCTAGGCAAAGGCGGTCCGAACCGCAGCAAAGCCGGAGGTCGACATGTCCAAATAGACCAAATCAGAAACTAAGCAGAGAAAAACGGCATCTGTAGAGAAAGAAAACAGATGGAGGAAAAGAAAGAAAGAACAGGAGGATCCCCTCCCCCCATAGAGGGTCTGTTATCCCCAGATCGAGTGCGTCCAGTGGAATCCATGTGTTGGCAGCCCCAACTGATGACAAAACACGAAGCAAGCATCTGGAGGAAGCTCAAACCCTTCATGCGTTGCCACAGTTACTAGCGAGTGGTTTGCAAGCACAGGCACGTCTGCTGCAAGTACAGCGCCGTCAGGAGACAGGGGTTGCTGGCCCATTCCCCACGCTCGGTGGCTGGGCATCACCGCCCTGGAGTACGGCCGATAGAAAACGGCGGCTGCCATTTGCGCCGCCCGGCAACTCATACTTACCTGGCAGGGGAGATACCATGATCAAGAAGGTGGTTCACCCAGGGCGAGGCTTGGCCATTGCACTCCGGCCACGCTGACCCCTGCGAATTCCCCAAATGTGGGAATCTCGACTGCATAATTTCTGGTAGTGGGGGACTGCGTTCGCGCTCTCCCCTGAGCACAGTGGTTCAAGACAGAGTTCAGGCGGTAGCGTCGGACCCGGCTGGAGCGTCGCTTCCCTCTCTTCCTCGCCCTTGGGCCAGCCTCTTTTGCTCCCGTTGAGCTGCGCGCGCCTGTGGAAGGCCTGCCCAACCGTCGCTAGAAGAGTCTGTTCAGACGCCGAAAACTACTCGAAAGGTCCCCCCTCAAAGCGGTTTGACCAGGTGAAGGAACACGCAAAGAGAGCCCCCGGTGGCTTTTGTCCGCCAAGCGAGTGTGCCCTGTGGAACGTCAGGATTCTATTTGCCGGCCTGCCGCTGTTACTGACGGAACGAATGCAGACCGTGTGAAAGGTCATCATTTTATCTGCCGTTAAGTAAGCGAACGCTTCTGCTCGGATCAGAGGTAACTCTGTTTCAAGAACTGCAATCTTTTGCAGACGTCTGTGGCGTTTTGGGCAGAGGGACGGTTCTAAACCAATCTGAACCAGAGGCAATTTCGCAGCCAGCCGTCGGTGGTTTCCCGTCTCAGGAATGTAAGGTGCCCGCAGCGGGAGGTTGTTCCGTTAGCGCTTCCGCTTTCGTCAGTGAAGTTCTTCTGCGGAACGTTTGTAGATCCCGTCGTGTTCTTCAAGCTATGTCGTTTGAGCACTGTGCTGATAGGCTGACGTAAGAAAACAGGACACGAAATATACAAGGCGAGAGTGCAAAGCACGGAGCTCTAGGCAAAGGCGGTCCGAACCGCAGCAAAGCCGGAGGTCGACATGTCCAAATAGACCAAATCAGAAACTAAGCAGAGAAAAACGGCATCTGTAGAGAAAGAAAACAGATGGAGGAAAAGAAAGAAAGAACAGGAGGATCCCCTCCCCCCATAGAGGGTCTGTTATCCCCAGATCGAGTGCGTCCAGTGGAATCCATGTGTTGGCAGCCCCAACTGATGACAAAACACGAAGCAAGCATCTGGAGGAAGCTCAAACCCTTCATGCGTTGCCACAGTTACTAGCGAGTGGTTTGCAAGCACAGGCACGTCTGCTGCAAGTACAGCGCCGTCAGGAGACAGGGGTTGCTGGCCCATTCCCCACGCTCGGTGGCTGGGCATCACCGCCCTGGAGTACGGCCGATAGAAAACGGCGGCTGCCATTTGCGCCGCCCGGCAACTCATACTTACCTGGCAGGGGAGATACCATGATCAAGAAGGTGGTTCACCCAGGGCGAGGCTTGGCCATTGCACTCCGGCCACGCTGACCCCTGCGAATTCCCCAAATGTGGGAATCTCGACTGCATAATTTCTGGTAGTGGGGGACTGCGTTCGCGCTCTCCCCTGAGCACAGTGGTTCAAGACAGAGTTCAGGCGGTAGCGTCGGACCCGGCTGGAGCGTCGCTTCCCTCTCTTCCTCGCCCTTGGGCCAGCCTCTTTTGCTCCCGTTGAGCTGCGCGCGCCTGTGGAAGGCCTGCCCAACCGTCGCTAGAAGAGTCTGTTCAGACGCCGAAAACTACTCGAAAGGTCCCCCCTCAAAGCGGTTTGACCAGGTGAAGGAACACGCAAAGAGAGCCCCCGGTGGCTTTTGTCCGCCAAGCGAGTGTGCCCTGTGGAACGTCAGGATTCTATTTGCCGGCCTGCCGCTGTTACTGACGGAACGAATGCAGACCGTGTGAAAGGTCATCATTTTATCTGCCGTTAAGTAAGCGAACGCTTCTGCTCGGATCAGAGGTAACTCTGTTTCAAGAACTGCAATCTTTTGCAGACGTCTGTGGCGTTTTGGGCAGAGGGACGGTTCTAAACCAATCTGAACCAGAGGCAATTTCGCAGCCAGCCGTCGGTGGTTTCCCGTCTCAGGAATGTAAGGTGCCCGCAGCGGGAGGTTGTTCCGTTAGCGCTTCCGCTTTCGTCAGTGAAGTTCTTCTGCGGAACGTTTGTAGATCCCGTCGTGTTCTTCAAGCTATGTCGTTTGAGCACTGTGCTGATAGGCTGACGTAAGAAAACAGGACACGAAATATACAAGGCGAGAGTGCAAAGCACGGAGCTCTAGGCAAAGGCGGTCCGAACCGCAGCAAAGCCGGAGGTCGACATGTCCAAATAGACCAAATCAGAAACTAAGCAGAGAAAAACGGCATCTGTAGAGAAAGAAAACAGATGGAGGAAAAGAAAGAAAGAACAGGAGGATCCCCTCCCCCCATAGAGGGTCTGTTATCCCCAGATCGAGTGCGTCCAGTGGAATCCATGTGTTGGCAGCCCCAACTGATGACAAAACACGAAGCAAGCATCTGGAGGAAGCTCAAACCCTTCATGCGTTGCCACAGTTACTAGCGAGTGGTTTGCAAGCACAGGCACGTCTGCTGCAAGTACAGCGCCGTCAGGAGACAGGGGTTGCTGGCCCATTCCCCACGCTCGGTGGCTGGGCATCACCGCCCTGGAGTACGGCCGATAGAAAACGGCGGCTGCCATTTGCGCCGCCCGGCAACTCATACTTACCTGGCAGGGGAGATACCATGATCAAGAAGGTGGTTCACCCAGGGCGAGGCTTGGCCATTGCACTCCGGCCACGCTGACCCCTGCGAATTCCCCAAATGTGGGAATCTCGACTGCATAATTTCTGGTAGTGGGGGACTGCGTTCGCGCTCTCCCCTGAGCACAGTGGTTCAAGACAGAGTTCAGGCGGTAGCGTCGGACCCGGCTGGAGCGTCGCTTCCCTCTCTTCCTCGCCCTTGGGCCAGCCTCTTTTGCTCCCGTTGAGCTGCGCGCGCCTGTGGAAGGCCTGCCCAACCGTCGCTAGAAGAGTCTGTTCAGACGCCGAAAACTACTCGAAAGGTCCCCCCTCAAAGCGGTTTGACCAGGTGAAGGAACACGCAAAGAGAGCCCCCGGTGGCTTTTGTCCGCCAAGCGAGTGTGCCCTGTGGAACGTCAGGATTCTATTTGCCGGCCTGCCGCTGTTACTGACGGAACGAATGCAGACCGTGTGAAAGGTCATCATTTTATCTGCCGTTAAGTAAGCGAACGCTTCTGCTCGGATCAGAGGTAACTCTGTTTCAAGAACTGCAATCTTTTGCAGACGTCTGTGGCGTTTTGGGCAGAGGGACGGTTCTAAACCAATCTGAACCAGAGGCAATTTCGCAGCCAGCCGTCGGTGGTTTCCCGTCTCAGGAATGTAAGGTGCCCGCAGCGGGAGGTTGTTCCGTTAGCGCTTCCGCTTTCGTCAGTGAAGTTCTTCTGCGGAACGTTTGTAGATCCCGTCGTGTTCTTCAAGCTATGTCGTTTGAGCACTGTGCTGATAGGCTGACGTAAGAAAACAGGACACGAAATATACAAGGCGAGAGTGCAAAGCACGGAGCTCTAGGCAAAGGCGGTCCGAACCGCAGCAAAGCCGGAGGTCGACATGTCCAAATAGACCAAATCAGAAACTAAGCAGAGAAAAACGGCATCTGTAGAGAAAGAAAACAGATGGAGGAAAAGAAAGAAAGAACAGGAGGATCCCCTCCCCCCATAGAGGGTCTGTTATCCCCAGATCGAGTGCGTCCAGTGGAATCCATGTGTTGGCAGCCCCAACTGATGACAAAACACGAAGCAAGCATCTGGAGGAAGCTCAAACCCTTCATGCGTTGCCACAGTTACTAGCGAGTGGTTTGCAAGCACAGGCACGTCTGCTGCAAGTACAGCGCCGTCAGGAGACAGGGGTTGCTGGCCCATTCCCCACGCTCGGTGGCTGGGCATCACCGCCCTGGAGTACGGCCGATAGAAAACGGCGGCTGCCATTTGCGCCGCCCGGCAACTCATACTTACCTGGCAGGGGAGATACCATGATCAAGAAGGTGGTTCACCCAGGGCGAGGCTTGGCCATTGCACTCCGGCCACGCTGACCCCTGCGAATTCCCCAAATGTGGGAATCTCGACTGCATAATTTCTGGTAGTGGGGGACTGCGTTCGCGCTCTCCCCTGAGCACAGTGGTTCAAGACAGAGTTCAGGCGGTAGCGTCGGACCCGGCTGGAGCGTCGCTTCCCTCTCTTCCTCGCCCTTGGGCCAGCCTCTTTTGCTCCCGTTGAGCTGCGCGCGCCTGTGGAAGGCCTGCCCAACCGTCGCTAGAAGAGTCTGTTCAGACGCCGAAAACTACTCGAAAGGTCCCCCCTCAAAGCGGTTTGACCAGGTGAAGGAACACGCAAAGAGAGCCCCCGGTGGCTTTTGTCCGCCAAGCGAGTGTGCCCTGTGGAACGTCAGGATTCTATTTGCCGGCCTGCCGCTGTTACTGACGGAACGAATGCAGACCGTGTGAAAGGTCATCATTTTATCTGCCGTTAAGTAAGCGAACGCTTCTGCTCGGATCAGAGGTAACTCTGTTTCAAGAACTGCAATCTTTTGCAGACGTCTGTGGCGTTTTGGGCAGAGGGACGGTTCTAAACCAATCTGAACCAGAGGCAATTTCGCAGCCAGCCGTCGGTGGTTTCCCGTCTCAGGAATGTAAGGTGCCCGCAGCGGGAGGTTGTTCCGTTAGCGCTTCCGCTTTCGTCAGTGAAGTTCTTCTGCGGAACGTTTGTAGATCCCGTCGTGTTCTTCAAGCTATGTCGTTTGAGCACTGTGCTGATAGGCTGACGTAAGAAAACAGGACACGAAATATACAAGGCGAGAGTGCAAAGCACGGAGCTCTAGGCAAAGGCGGTCCGAACCGCAGCAAAGCCGGAGGTCGACATGTCCAAATAGACCAAATCAGAAACTAAGCAGAGAAAAACGGCATCTGTAGAGAAAGAAAACAGATGGAGGAAAAGAAAGAAAGAACAGGAGGATCCCCTCCCCCCATAGAGGGTCTGTTATCCCCAGATCGAGTGCGTCCAGTGGAATCCATGTGTTGGCAGCCCCAACTGATGACAAAACACGAAGCAAGCATCTGGAGGAAGCTCAAACCCTTCATGCGTTGCCACAGTTACTAGCGAGTGGTTTGCAAGCACAGGCACGTCTGCTGCAAGTACAGCGCCGTCAGGAGACAGGGGTTGCTGGCCCATTCCCCACGCTCGGTGGCTGGGCATCACCGCCCTGGAGTACGGCCGATAGAAAACGGCGGCTGCCATTTGCGCCGCCCGGCAACTCATACTTACCTGGCAGGGGAGATACCATGATCAAGAAGGTGGTTCACCCAGGGCGAGGCTTGGCCATTGCACTCCGGCCACGCTGACCCCTGCGAATTCCCCAAATGTGGGAATCTCGACTGCATAATTTCTGGTAGTGGGGGACTGCGTTCGCGCTCTCCCCTTAGCACAGTGGTTCAAGACAGAGTTCAGGCGGTAGCGTCGGACCCGGCTGGAGCGTCGCTTCCCTCTCTTCCTCGCCCTTGGGCCAGCCTCTTTTGCTCCCGTTGAGCTGCGCGCGCCTGTGGAAGGCCTGCCCAACCGTCGCTAGAAGAGTCTGTTCAGACGCCGAAAACTACTCGAAAGGTCCCCCCTCAAAGCGGTTTGACCAGGTGAAGGAACACGCAAAGAGAGCCCCCGGTGGCTTTTGTCCGCCAAGCGAGTGTGCCCTGTGGAACGTCAGGATTCTATTTGCCGGCCTGCCGCTGTTACTGACGGAACGAATGCAGACCGTGTGAAAGGTCATCATTTTATCATTTATCATCGTTTATCATTTTTAACAGGACACGAAATATACAAGGCGAGAGTGCAAAGCACGGAGCTCTAGGCAAAGGCGGTCAAAGATATAGCCCTTTTCACAGTAATTTGCTGTAATCATGCTACCTGCCGTAATTTCACAATAAAAATATGAATACAACATATTACTGTGAATTTTTCAGTTAAATACTGTGAAAAGATACTAATGTAATTTACTGTGAAAAATTACAGTAACTTGTTGTGAAAACCTGGAAATTTTTTACAGTGTACGCTTTTCGAAGTCCTTCATTTGGCAGCTGATAGACTTCCCTGTGTCACAGCTTCGCTGCCATTATTTTTTCTCGCCTTCAAGGGCATTGTTTCTGTCAATGCTGTGTCGATGCCAACTGAGCTGTGTCCTTCCCTGGTGCTGCGCCTGTTTTAAATAGCTGTCTTAAGCTGTTGGTGTGCTTAAAAAAAAAAAAAAAAAAAAAAAAAAAAAAAAAAAAAAAAGTCAATTTTCACCGGGGGTCTCATTTTTCACCTAGAAGGGCAGGGATTTTTCTTCCAGCAGTCTGGTGTCAGCGGCTGGCTACCAGGCTGGTCTTGGAGAAGTTCTCTAGATTCTCGTAGCCTTTCGCAATATACCCTAGGAACGCCTTGATCAATCCTGAAAACTTTCTATTCAGGGACCATAGAAAGCGTATTGACTCAATGTATCTCAATGTGGTATGGAAACAGCTCAAACCAGGACCGCAAAGCACTTCAAAGAGTTGTGCGATTAGCTGAGCGCATCTCATTGTCTGCTCTCCCCTCCTAGCAGGACATCTATCTCAAACTCTGTAAAAATAGAACTGTTAAAATCTGTAAGGACTTAAATCACCCTGGTAATTACCTATTCACTTTGCTTCCATCTGGTAAGCTTTTCCGTAGCTTGATGGCAAAAACTGAGAGACTTAGGAGGAGCTTCTTTCCCCAGGCCATCAGGCTTCTAAATTCTAACCCGGTCTTATACATCACTTGACTTTACGTATATATCACTGTATTAGTCATATCTATAAGCTACCTCATATTGCTGCTATTCTTATTACTTTGTATAATTTTATCATTATTTTTTGCACATATTTTTCTTATTATTATTTAATTTTTGTTAATCTATACTTGCACTGTCTCTGGAATGGACCTGACCTTCATTCACTGATGGTAATACTTTGTATTATTATTTATGTGACAAATAAAACTCTTGACCTGACTCGATTCTCGTCAGTTTGGATGAGACGTTTTGCAGACGGCCAGTGGACTCACTTTCCAGTTTATAACCCTCAATCTCTTCCAAGAGCAGGTCTGCAGAAATGGGACGAAAGTCAAAAGTCAGCCTTGATGATATACCCCCACCAGCCTAACAGAAAAGGGCCATAACTATACTCAACTCAGGGCGGGAACATGGTCCGGGTAGGAGTACTTTTGTGAGACGTAGGCTTCCAGAGGTCTGGGGGGGCGTAGGATCTTTGGCCATCCCTTGCCTGGGGGCCGGGTCGGGGAAGTGGTGCCGGCTGAGCAGGAGACTACCTTCTCCTCCTCTTCCTCCTCCACCAGCTTGCTGAGATCTTTGAGCTGGGACTGGATGCACTCTGTAGTAAGCATGCAGCAAGGTTCTGCACACAGACGCTCGGCATCTGGGCCAACTGGTTCCCAATCATCGTCTTCCGACCACGCTAACCGAGACACCACAGGAACCGCCCATTAATTGGATTGCAACCACGCAACAACTCCTGAGACACAACTCCTGAGTCACTTTTCCATGCTTTGCTCTTCCCATGGCCTCTTTCCGGCCAGAGGCAGAGAGCTCTGCGTGCTGCTTCAGGTGTCTGTCTAGACGGGCCGGTGTTCTGCAACAGCTGGGCACCTGGCACAGCATCTTACGTGTGTCCTTATGGCCAGCGCTGAGCAAGAGCAAAAGCCTCTTCTCTTCCGAGTTTGTCACCTTGTCAACCGCTAACAGGTGCGACAAGAGCCGGCTGTAGACTGAAGCAGAGCGTACATTCAGCCATGACCATCCAAGATCAATGCTGCAGGGAAAGACTTACACACTAAGTGGAATGGTTTAAAAGGAGGCGGCAGAGGCATCCACTTCCGAGTCATGACGCTGGTGACACTTCTTAAAGGGGAAAACATCTACCCCTGAACCAGGGGTATAAACCGATACCTTCAAGATCCCCTTGGTCCAATGCATGGATAAGCTGTTACTACTTTAGGGGGATTTCCCCATTCAAAGGAACCATGTGTGTCCAAGGAACAACGCACCGTTTGGGCAGCTTTACTGCGCCAGCCGTCGGAGCTTTTACACAGCCTTATTCTTTCTCTTTCTCACAAAGGGATGGTATGAGCCCCATCGAACACGCACCATTTTGGCAGCTTTACTGTGCCAGCCGTGGGAGCTTTTGCACAGCTTTTTTTCCTTCTCTTTCCCACAAAGGGATGGTATGAGCCCTATCAAACACGCACCTTTTTGGGCAGCTTTACTGCACCAGCCGCTGAAGCTTGAGCACTGCTTTTCCTTTTTCAAAGGGTTTAGTAGAACCCCACCAAACACACACACACCTTTTTGGGCAGCTTTACTGCGCCAGCCATGGGAGCTTTTGCACGGCTTTTCCCTTTTTCAAATAGAATCGTAGAACCTGATCGAACATGCACTTTTTCAGGACATTTAGTGGGCGTCATTGTGCCCACCAGTCATTAGACCAGTCATCTTCCAACTGGACCATGATAGCTCGCTAGAAAGACCAACAATCCCACAAACTGGCCTAGTCGTTCCAGACGCTTGCTAGAAAGACCCACCACTCTGCAAACTCACTGCACTAGCTCTCACTTGACCAAAGCTTGCCCAGGGACCCACACTCTTCCCAGGGAGCCAGGGTCCACGTTAGGGGGGCTGGAACCACTGAGCTCAATATCCCACAAATCACACCCCTTCTGCCCAGGGACCCACACCCTTTCTGGGGCCATCGCCAGCCCCACAGGGTTCTCTTGATTGACACCTGTTCTCCAGCAGTGCCTGAGCACCCCACTTTTAAGCCCGGGAACATGGATTTAGAGAAAAAGCATGTGCTAGTTGTTCTGTTGGTGTCCCACCTGGCTCTGGGGCACCACCCTCTCCACCACCTTAATGTACTGTGGTTCAGACAGCTGGGGTGCACCAGCCTTTCCCAGTTCCACTACCTATGGCAGTGCTCAAATTTCGAGGTGGCTGGGGTGCACCAATGACGCGTAGTTCTAGCAACAGATGATATAGGAGTTCTGTGTTAACCTTGCTCGGTTGGCAGGGTTCGAACGTGTTTGCTGGGGCAGCTAGTCTACGTAAAGACCCCTTGGTTTTTTCCCAACTATGCCAGGATGCACGACCAAATGCTCGCCTGAAACGGATGCAACTGCTCGGGCAGATGGCTTGGCCATAGACCCCTGCTTCTTTCCCATTGAGCCAGGATGCTCAACCAAAGGCTCGCGGGAAACAGATGCACCTGCTTGGGCAGATCAGCCTGGTTATAGCTCCCCTGGTTCTTTCCTATTTTGCCAGAACGCACAGCCAAAGGCTCGCAGGAAACAGACACAGCTGCTCAGGCAGACGGCTTGGCCATTGATCCCCTGCTTTTTTGCCATTGAGCCAGGACCCACGGCTGACGGCTTGCAAGAAACAGACACACTTACTCGGGCAGACCAGCCTGCCCTTAGACCACCTGCTTTTTTCCATTGTGCCAGGACGCGCAGTCAAAGGCTAGCGGGAAATGGATGCACCTGCTCGGTCAGACCAGCCTGGCCTTAGAGCCCCTGCTTTTTTTCCAATCGTGCCAAGAGGTGCGGCCGAAGGCTCGCGGGAAATGGACACACCTGTTCAGGCAGACCAGCCTGGCCTTAGAACCCCCTGGTTTGTTTAACCGCACAACTATCAACAAACAAAGTCCACAATTTCACGCCGTCCCCAAAATCCTGATGGCAGGTCAGAGGCATTTGGCATCAGGCACGTACTTCCAGGCGCAGGATATCTCGACAGGTTGGTCAGGAAAGATTGTTTCCCACCGGCAGTGGTGGAAAGAGTACCGAGAAAGCATACTTAGGTAAAAGTACCATTACTTGCATAAAAAATATAGTTAGAGTAGAGTAAATGTACCTGTTGTAATTATTACTCAAAGTAGGAGTAAAAAGTAGCCCTTTTAAAAGTACTCATGAGTAGTGAATACTGAGTATTATGCTGTTAAAAGTTGATACATTTACATGTAATTTGTTGATGTGTGTAAGCCTAACATTCTGTAGAAAAGCAAACTCATAAAACTTGTCTTCGATGTTCATCGTGCTCTGAATGAGCGTTATAACTGTAGTGTAGCGTGTAACTGCTTCATTCTGGAGGGTTAAAAAAAAAACCAGACTCGTCTATGGGAGTCGATTCTTGTCTTCAAGTCAATTCCAGCACAATGTCCATTGAGGAATAGAGGAATCGACTATTTTGGAGTCGACACTCTAATCCCTAAGCAACGGCACTCAATCTGGCTGTCAACAAAGCTGCTCATGCGGCTGCTTTCGCCAATTTCAGGTAAGTTTAGTCCTTAAAAGCACTCGAATATTACATACAGCTGTTCCCGACTCTTTTCTTACTGGTAATTGACATTTGTGTTGAATATTTATTTTATAGTGATGGTTAGAGTGTGTAAAAACTCTGTTAGCGCCTTGGCATAGTAATGGGCTTTTGTTTGTAAAATTTTTAGCTTTTAATGACAATGTTTTGTTATCAATGTTTATTAGGAGGTCGTGTAGTAAATAGCCTAAAATATCTACTGTACTGTCAAACACGAATTGAAACCCCTTGTGGAAAAACAGCTTAAACCTGCCAACCAGTTTAGACAATTTTAAGCTGTTTTTTTCTGCAGGAACATTAGTACATACTTTCACTGTAACGACAAACTAATACAGCTTTTAAAAAGTACTTTGTGATTTCAGGACTGACACAATTACCCTCACAACAGAATAGAAGAGATTTCTAAAAACCTGATGGGAACTAGCTGATCACAGAGATGGAGGAAACATGGGTAATACAAGAAAACTTATTAAACAAAAATGTTTGATTAGTGTGTTAAGGCGCATTGTTGGTGCGTTGCTATTTTGAGTAAAAAAAGTTTAAAAAATTCGTAAAAAAATTCAATTTGGTATACGAAATGCATTTTTTCTGTTTGGAATAGAACACTCATTTGAGGGATGGTGGGTCTCTAGCACGACAAAGTCAGTTTGAGCAGGATGGTGGGTCTCTAGCACGACAAAGTCAGTTTGAGGGAATGGTGGGTCACTAGCACGACAAAAGTCAGTTTGAGGGGGATGGTGGGTCTCTAGCACGACAAAGTCAGTTTGAGGGGGATGGTGGGTCTCTAGCACGACAAAGTCAGTTTGAGGGGGATGGTGGGTCTCTAGCATGACAAAGTCAGTTTGAGGGAATGGTGGGTCACTAGCACGACAAAGTCAATTTGAGGGGATGGTGGGTCTCTAGCACGACAAAGTCAGTTTGAGGGGGATGGTGGGTCTCTAGCATGACAAAGTCAGTTTGAGGGGATGGTGGGTCACTAGCACGACAAAGTCAATTTGAGGGGATGGTGGGTCACTAGCACGACAAAGTCAGTTTGAGGGTGATGGTGGGTCTTTGGAACAACCGCTGGCAAACTTATGGATGCGATCACCGGGGGAGTTGATTAGACCCAGGCCCAAGCCCACCATGACCTTCCCGAATAAAGACCACCTTTCTCAGCATGTCCCCCGCCCCCCGAGCCTTTGGAAGCCTTGAACCCGCAAGCCTACCCATTCCCGGACCACGTCCTCACACTGAGTTAAGTATTTTTATAGCACTTTGCTGTTGGGCTGGTGGGGTTATGTCGTCGTTTCTGCTGACTCTTGGTTGTCCCCTTTCTGCAGACCTGCTTTTGGGGGAATTTGAAGGCTTCCAACTGGGCAGCGAGCCTACCGCCTGCCTACGGAACAACATCACTTCCAAGCTGGGCAGTATCAAGACTTTTCTGGGATACATGGCAAAAGGCACCGCGGAGCCAGAGTACTTCCTTTTTCTCAATCAGCCAGCCCGAATCCGAGCTTGGCCTGCCCTGCTGGGCCGCACGCGGATGACCGAGCCAATGAGACAGCACTATCTAAAAAACCTAGCCCAGTTTCTAGACTACCTCTCAGAAACCCCGCCGGCCTCCTGCCGCCTCTCCAGCATGGCCCTGGTACTGATTCGCAGGGAGGTCAGAGCTCTCATTTGCGGCAAACGCCGGCATTTCATCGTGTACAAGGTCAGAACCAAGCAGGCGAAGGAAAGCAGACTAATCTCTAAGGCCAGCCTGGTACGCTGTCCCCAGACCGCTGGAAGGAACATCCCTGCCCTCCTAAGTAAGTGATCTATCCGCCGGTCAGCATTTCCACCTTTTCGTTTCTCCGTTTCTGCTCCAAGGCACCAGCAGCTCTTGGTTAAATCAGCCATGTCAGCCAGCCCCCCCTTCCCCCCCAAATGGAATAAGAAGAGCGGGCTGACGTGGCTGGTTTAACTGGGTTACCAAAAGAGCTGCTGGTGACCTGGAGCAGAAATTGGTGTTCTTATTTCCCCTTTGCTTTAGGCCACCAACAGCTTTTGGTTAAACCAGCCACGTCAGTCTGAAGGGAGGGCAGACTGACGTGGCTGGTTTAGCTGGGTGAACCAAGAGCTGCTGGTGACCCGGAGCAGAATATGATTATTCCCGCCCCCTCCCTTTGCTTTAGGGCTCCAACGGCTCTTGTTAAACCATAGTTAAACCATTGGTGGTCTAATTTGTCTAACCTTACTGCCTTCATCAGATAGCCTGGAGTCCAACCCAAACACTGTAGTATCAGGTTAACTACTGAGGTAGGAACCTTGTGTAGGTGTTTGTTGAAGGGGGAGCATTAAAGCCGTGGGTTTAATAGACATACTGTGTGGTCCTTCTGATGTGCCTCCTAGAAAGGTTATAGTGTACATATTAACCACTTAACATTGTGTCAGAAGCAAAAACGTAATATTAACGGATGTCGAACAAATAAGAGACAACACAGTACGCAGGCTATTTGTTTCTCTCTGCCGTTTACTGAAAGCTCGGGGCTAATGCTAGCGAGCTCACAGACTGCAAAATGAATCAGTTTCAAGTTTCTCCACCAGAGAAGTTTATATTTAAAGCAGAAGACTTGACTAAATGTATTATACGCTTTAACAGATTTCGCATCACATCTGGATTGGAGACGCAAGCGGATAAAAATCAAGTAAATGCGCTAATTTATACAATAGGGGAGGAGGCGGTGGATATATTGTTTTCCCTGCACCTCAGCCCAGTGGAAGCGAGTGTATGGAAGTTTTTTCCTAACAAAATTAAAATGAAAATTCAAATGCTTAAAAGATCAAATGATAAATCAAATGCTCAAACTATAAATCAAATGCTCCAACCGACATTGCAAATGATAAATCAAATGCTCAAACTGACTCTGCAAATGATAAATCAAATGCTCAAACGGACTTTGCAAATGGTGAATCAAATCCTCAAACCGACTCCTCAAGTGATAAATCAAATCCTCAAACTGACATCGCAAATGATAAATCAAATCCTCAAACTGACATCGCAAATGATAAATCAAATCCTCAAACTGACATCGCAAATGATAAATCAAATCCTCAAACTGAGATCGCAAATGGTGAATCAAATGCTCAAACTATAAATCAAATCCTTAAACCGACATTGCAAATGGTGAATCAAATGCTCAAACAACTCTGCAAATGGTGAATCAAATCCTTAAACGACTCCGCAAATGGTGAATCAAATGCTAAAACTGACATCGCAAATGGTGAATCAAATGCTCAAACAGACATCGCAAATGATAAATCAAATGCAAATGAGGTGTCAATCAACCAGCATAGGCGGAGCTTTAAGGCGGAAGAGTTTGTTGTTGACAACAACCGGTAGCGCTACGACTTTTTCAAGGCGTTCAGATTTGCGTGCACTATTCCACGTCGTATCCGTATAAACTCGTGAAAGAGAAAGCGAGAAATCTCCTACTGCTTCTGTCCACATTCTGAAGTGTTCATCAGATGGGTACATCTATCACAGGAGGCCACGAAAAACCATACGGCAAGATGATAAAAAAAAGTTACATAACTGACGTTACAAGCGCAACTTTAAATAAATGGCAGGTTTAATAAATCTTAATTTAAATTAATATTTTATTACATAACCCAGATAGCAAAATACACTTGGGCCAGTTCCGGCTAGATTGTCGCCTGCCGGAGACTTACCCCTCGGCCCAACTTCGGCTGCCGGACTCGGGCGAATCAAGCGGGCCAGATGCGGCGCGTGATTTTTTCCCCCAAACCAGTTAAGCGCAAACCCCACCCCGCAGCTAGGACACGCTCGATTTCATTGGTCAACGTTGTTACTTGTGGCCTGAGAAAGAAGTTCAGAGTGCACACATCAATCAAGGTCGTCGTTGATGGATCCGTCGTTGACAAACGGTAAACACTTCTTTTTGATAATGTGTAATATTAGTAATTTAATACTTGGAGATGTGAGTGTATGTTTTTATTCTTTTTTTATAGTTTTAATTAATTTTTTTGTCTTTATGTTATTATCTTTGATCGCCCTCAGGAGAGCATGATTGCTTATGTAGTGGTGAAGACCAAGCTGTCGATCTAAAGGTAAAAAAAAAACATATTGTTTTTTCATTTAACACACAAATATAGTACACACAGTCTTTCAAAAGTTTGGGACCAGCAAGAATTGTAATCTTGTTTATAGAAGGATGCTTTCTATTCTTCCAAAATACAGAATGAAAAACTGTGATATTGTGAATTATTATTAGAAGTTAAAATAATGCGTTTCTTATTGACTGAAAACTAATTTGTTTAGACTGTTTCCAACAATGACAATAAATCAGCATTTATAATGATTTCTGAACTATGATGTGACACTTAAGACTATAGTGATAATGCTGAAAATTCAGCTTTTCAGAAAACTCAGAATAAATTATTGATTTACATTGAAATATAAAATTCCATTAACATTTCTGAATAATGCAGCTTTCTGTATTTTTATTAAAGTGAATGCAGCCTTGATGAACAAAAAAACTAATGATAATGTTGATCTCAAACGTTTGAACAGCATTTAGAAATTAGATTTTTAAATTATTATTATTATTGTTGTAATAAACTTGGCCTATTGTTAATTGTTTAAATGCTTATGGGTGAACAGTCTTTCAGGTAAATTATTTTTACTTTTACAGAACTGGTTGTCTCCTGGGTATAAATACCACTTTTGCACCTATCGCTTAGCCAGTACAAACAGTGAATCACATTTGGACCACACAAGTTTTGAAGCAATTCTAAGAATTGCATTGACAGACATTTATGAAGTAAAGGAATGGGTGAAAAAGCTTAGTGGGTCATCAGGAGTGAGTTGGAGAGTGGCAGTGACGAAACCTAAAAAGGGACAACGTGTGCTTTATAAGGTAATGTGAAATCAGTTCATTCTTTTTCACACTATATAAATGTAGTACACTGAAAATAACATTGCAGTAAATATTTTAAACATACATAATTCTACTGTTCAAAACATTTTAGATTCTTCACACAAACTGAGATGTTTATTAATATATTTAGCTTTAGTGTGCCAGTTAAAAATATTAGTTAACCCTGACTTTTAAAATGGTTTGTAATAGTCCAGTGACATTTTTACTCTTGTGATGGCTCCAGTATTTGTATAAACCTAGGACAGGTCCAATGGATAGATAGATTTTTATATACACAGCCAAAGTGATTCTGAAATCATATAGTCTCAGCCTCAGATATCATGCCAAGCAACTTCTGATGCATACAGCACACTTTTCTGGAAACACTTTTGAAGATTCTCAGTTGTCCTCTGATTGGTTTAAATATACAGGATTTCTGTGAGGCTACAGCCCACCTGGAAACAAGTCTGTGCAGATAAAATAGCTGCAATGTTCATATTGATGACAGTCCTCATTGATAAACATACAACTTTCTGAGACATTAAGTGATTTACAGCCTGCATACCTGTCTGTTATTTTGAGGATCATTTTGTGATGATGGGCATTTATTAATTTGATTTAAATGCTGGATTATTAAAAGTATCATAGATTTACTGCATAAAAGCTTTAACCCATGATATCGACAAACATGCAGGTATGCTTGTGTGTGTGTGTCTTTTTTTCTAATGGCAGTGAAAATCTTCAAATATTCTGTCATTTTGGTCATAAAGATAAGAGAAAGACTATTCAAAGCAGTAACTTTTTTTTATTTGTGGATACTCACAAAAACATCAAAACCTTGCTTTTATAGAATAAAGTAAACTTTCACATCTCATCTGAGGGGATTTTTATGTAAAAGTACTTTATCAAAATAATGAATGAATCTGAGAACAAAGTCTACATAAATGTCGTACAGATTTCCTATATAATTTGCTGACAGATCTTAGAATACTGCTGCATCATTGTTGTGACCCTTTGATATTTGTGAATGTAAAATAAAAATATCTAACATTTGTGCACACTTCTGTACACATTTAAACATTCATATTTTCCATAGGCTCATTACAGGTGCCAGCACAATGTTCCTGTTCGATCAGGCACGGCTAATCAACGACGGCTGTCAAAAAATACATGCTGTGGGGCAAAAATGGTCTGCACTCTGGTAAAGACTGTAGACAAAAGGGGAGGATCAAGTAGGTGAGTTAGAAGTGTCAAAATTGGATTAATAAGTTTTTGAAAGTTTCTTTGTGTGATTTGGTTTTGTTTTTTAGGAGCAATGATCCCCATATTCCCGACTACCCAACCTCTGTGCGCTTGTACAATGTGCATAATCATAACATATTTGTTGCGGAGGCACTGAGGCACAAGGATGTAGGGTTCTCTGTAGTTGAGACCCTGACTCAATTATTTGAGATTGGGCACAGCCCAACATCAGCTCTGGCTGTAATTAAAAGTGATCTGTTGGCTGAACATGGCAACAAGTATGTATATGCCTCAGCCAACCGTGCAATCTGCCCAGACCTTCAGTTTTGCTACAGGTATGTTACATTTTACTCTGTGTAAATCAATAGCTTTTACAGACAAGGGTGTATTGATTTATGTGGTTAACAATTATTTTGTGATTTCTGCTGTGCTACATTTTAATTGTAATTGTTGTTATTGCACTATACATACAGTATGGCTTTTGATCTGTATCATTGCATTTTGTTGTGTTTTATTTCCTAGTCAATATTTTGTATGCCTGTCAGGGAAAAAATAACTTCTATTTATATTCAATTAAATAGATTTTATTCTATTGTGCTTTTGTTGTGTATATAATGACATAGATGAAGAAATAAAAGCCATAGTAATATTTCAAATTGTGAAACATTACAGCATATTGGTGTAGCTATAAATACAAATTAAAACTAATTCAGTTTAGTTCAGTTTAGTATAAATATCACTGTTAAAGTTCAAATTAATTCTGAACAATTACCCAATTAGATCTTCTGTCACTGTTAAAGGCCTATTCACTGCAAATGACTCTAAATTAAATTATTTATTACATTACAATTTAAATACTTGAGTATGTTTTTAGCCAGATACGTTTACCTTATAAACATATTTACTTTTAACACCTCTGTTTGCAGACTTTATCAAAAATTGAACAAACAAGAATTTGGAGAGCAAAGTGGTGAGGGAATGCTAGCAGCTTTGGAAAGACAGGTAGAATCTTACAATGCAGCCTGTAATGACACCTGCAGCAAGCTTCAAATGTCCTCCGCAGGAACACCACTTGTAGCGATTTGTTCCCCTTTAATGAAACGAACACACAGTCTCTCCAATAGTGGAGAAATGTGTTTTATGGATTCATCAGGTAACATGGACCGGGAGGACTGCAGAGTCTTTCTCCTTCTTACACATACCTGTGCTGGTGGACTTCCTCTAGGGATAGTGATAACACATTCAGAAGATGAGAAGACAATTAGTGAGGGACTGGAGCTGCTGAAGTCCTTAATGAAAAATGATGCCTTCGGAGGGCGTGGTGAGGCAGGTCCTCGTGTGTTTCTTACAGATGACTCAAAGGCAGAAAAGGGAGCTATAGCACAGGTTTTTCCTGAAGCCACACAACTGCTCTGCATATTTCATCTTCTGCAGGCTGTGTGGCGGTGGTTGTGGAACAAAGACCACAAAGTTGAGATGAAGGACAGACAGACACTTTTCACCATAGTAAAAGACATGCTTTATGCCAGGGAAATGAGTACCGTTGAAATACTCTATCAGCAAGCCATTGCCAACCCTTTGACCACAAGGTAGAGATAATAATTGGCGGCAATAGGTAGCTTAAGTGTTGTAGTTGTATTCTGATACTTTCATGTTTTAGATGGTTTAAGTTTATTATATTTATTAATTTCATTTGTAATTACATTACAGATACAGCAAGTTTCTGACCTATCTACAGAGTCTTTACAGTCGACGGAAGAGTTGGGCTCTTAGCTACAGGAAGGACCTGCCAACACGTGGAAACCAAACAAATAACTATGTGGAAGCTGCAATGCGTGTCTTGAAAGACAAAATACTTCAGAGGACGAAAGCATTTAATCTGCCTCAATTGTTCAACCTTTTCATCACTCGACTGGAGATGTACTATGAAGCACGTGTGACTGATGTTGCACTTGGCCATTGGGAGGCATTCCACCGTTCAAGATTCCTTGCTACAAAAAGCAATATCACATCCTGTGATATTTCTCAAGTAAGATATATTTTATGAATCTTTTATAAAATTGTTAGTTCTATTCGAAGATGGCTGCATCTCAATATTCAATATGTTTTTTTTTTTTTTGTGTCTCAGTGTCTTTAAGACTTTACTCTTTAAAACAAGTCTGCAAAGACTGTCTTTGTGAGAATGATTCTGTGTTTTGTGCATTCTTATAGTTGTTAGGGTATTTTTTTGTCTTCATGTGACTGATAGATTGGTGAAAAGACATTTTGTGTGAGATCCTCCACATCAGGGCAATCATATACAGTGGACATGGGGTTTGAGCTCTGCACATGTCCAGCTGGCCATAATGGGGCACCATGTAAACACCAGGCAGCAGTAGTGCAAAATTACAAAATGGCCTCCATCAACTTTCTCCCCACAACAGCTGAAATGAGGGCTGAACTGCTAAAAATGTCCTTAGACATTGAATAGCTTAATTTTTTTAATTATACAATTATTTAAATATTATTTAAATATTATTATTATGTGCTGTTCATCACCTTCACAGCCTCAGTTTCTCTTGAGTTCTTAAACCCTCTACGGCAAAATATTCCAATACCAAGCACATTAGCTCAAGGTAAGAAAATTCAAGTGGGACTTGACCTTTACTATACATGCTAAATTCTCACAAATATACAGTAGTATACAATACAGTTGTACACAATTTTTATAGGCATGCTTATAAGGCAAGAAACCTCTACTACTGATCATCAGTACCATCTTCATGCTCCAAATGATGGTTGGTATAAAGAGAGGCATGGTGCATTTTTATGGGTTCTTTGTCTATTTCTAATGGTAGCATATTGAACAGAAATTCTCTTGTAACATTTCATTTTGTCTGTGTGTATAACTTTAGAGTTGCATCAGCTGGACACGTCTTCCAACAATTTTGCAGAATTGTGTGAAACAACGCATACTCAAAAAGACTCATTCTCTAAACAACCCTGTGTGCAGGGTAACACAGAGGGAGGTGAGTCAATAAAGCCTGGATGTTTAGTTGAGCCCAAATAACCAGGATTTTCTAAGTAGTTTTTTTTTTTTGTTGCATTTTACTTGCATTACTTTTTGCATTTACTGTTATTTATATATTTAGTTTTACTCTTATTTGTAGTTTGCACCCTGGAGAAAATGTTCAGCATTTTTTAATCAATTAAGAGTTTCCTGTACATTTAAACTGTTACTGTTCAACCTAAAAATACAAATTTACCATCTGAAGACTATTTACCCTTTTGGTAAGTGCTGCCAAGATCACAGATTACCTATTAAAGGTAAATGGATGTAAATAATAACAATATATAACAACCAAAAACTACTAGGTAGTTAAAGGCATGCAGTGGAGTGTTTGCGCAGGTGTATTCAGTTTATGTGAAACACATTTCTGTCGCATAATTTAGTTTCAATTAACACACCTCAGTTTTTTTTTCCAGGTCCAAGTATTTGTTGCAAATACTTTTTGAATTTAATTGTTTTTATTGTCTGTTTAAACAGCATTTACACCTCAGTCTCCTGTTAGACGAATGCTGGGAGTGCTTGGTGAACTAGCTGTAAACACAGACTACAGTCATGCCTTAACTGCAATGGCCAAGCAGTTTAAAAAAATACAGCACAACCCGGCCCAACTAATCTCTGCAATTTACAGTTTTGGTAAAGGAGTGTCTGCATCTAAACGAGCATCTGCATTAAGACGAGCTGCAAGAAGACCAGGTCCTATTATTGGCTGTCAGCCCACAGCAGTGGCCCGAAGAACTGTCAAGAATGGTTCTAGGCGGCATTTGATATCGGGGCGCCCCAGAATAAGTAGTTCTGGTCCAGACCATGATTACAACAAATCTACAGGGAACCGTGGGAAAAAGGCTGTCAGGGTTCGCCACCGATTGTCAGAATCTGTGGCAATGAATTACTCACATCAACCTTAAAAATTAGCAAATTGATAAATGATATTGATTGGTTTAGCTAGTTTTGTGTGCGTGGGTGGGTTGGGGGTAGGTTGGGAGGTGGGGATAGGGTTCATTTGTTTATACTCTATTTGTAAAATCTGTAGTAGATGAGTTGATGATGTCATGATTATCAACTAAAGTTTGCTGAAAGGCCCGACCGTTTTGTGGTCTTTGAATGAACATTTACAATGATGCAGGCAAACTTAAGGTCCTGCTGGGTCCATAATTGCTGGAATGTTGATGGCGTAGTATTCTGTTATGACAAATTGTAACAATGAAGGTGAAGTTTCATGTCTTTCACTGTTGTGTGCAGGTCAGCCCACCCGCCGTGGCACTTCACAGATCCACAGCTTCAGCTTATCACTCAATATTATTTAAAAAATATCTACAAATCTCAAAGCATAGACAACAAAAATAAATCTTTTAATACTTTAAATTTGAGTCTAACAGAACCTTTTAATTATTTTTTTAACTTAATTCCTAAACATATTTTAAATATTTTTGAATTTGACAGCATATTTCATACAGACCATAAAGCATGTGTAATTGTTGGACAAATGTTACATTCTTTAGTTTAAAAATCGGGTTATTTAGCAAAATATCTGGATTTTGACAACAAATTATACACATACACTATGCAGCTTCTCTGAATTAATACCAGATATTGTCATAATCAGTCATTCAATTTAACGTTTTTATACTAGACAAGTTATGTTTGCATGCAGGGGCTGTACAAAATTATTAATAATAAAAACTGTTTTTAAATAAATAAATATTATGTTTGGGTGTGTTTTTTTGTACTTAGTAAAGTTTTCTCTGTTAACATGCTGTTTGTTTACTACATGAATTTTAGGCACAATTTTTATTCATTAAACCCAGCCGTTATATAAAAGCTATAGACTGATTGTACTGCCTGTAATTTCATACACGCTTTGTTAACCTTTCGTATTTTAGGTCTTATATTAAAAAATAGTATGTTCGTTGCATTGTGATATAGCTAGACCAATGAAATCGAGCCACAGACGCGAGTCACCGCTGCGGGGTGGGATTTTCGCGAGGGGGCGGGGTTTGCGCTCAACTGGTTTGGGAAAAAAAATCACGCAAACAAACCTTTCTCCAGTTGAATCACTGCGACGAAGCGGCGCTGCCTGATGACGTCACGCGCCACGGCAAAATAAAAGTCTTTTTTGTTTAACTTTTTTGCCACTATCTGTTGCAGTCATGACTTAATGATACATTTCTCCCATGGTTTTCACTTTACACTTTGTCTGCTCTCTCTCTCACAAACCTTAAATCTAAAATTTTCTTAACTTTTTTTAATCCACTTTATAATGACTTGTATGTCTACAACACTTTCTATTAATATCTGAGTCCAAATCTCATCCTCATAATTATGACCTCTTCTATTTCTACAACTTCATAGGCCTATATAGGGTTTCTTTTTTCACATGAGTTGTTGTCTCTTATTATCTGTGTTCCACGTTTCCTGCCATTCTTTAGCAATATCTGTAGTAATATTTAATTTACCTTTACTTACATAAGCATTAAAGGAGTAGTTCACATAAAAATTACAATTCTGTCATTTACTCATCCTCTACTAGTTTCAAAACTGTTTCTGCTGAATGCAAATAAAGAGAATACAGGGGCAAAAAACAGCCACTGTATGGTTCAACAGTTCCTATGGACTTGGGGGAAACCAGAGCACCTGGAGGAAACTCATGCGAACATGGGGAGAACACACAAACAAAAATGTCAGCTGACCCAGCTGAGACTCAAACCAATGACCTTCTTACTATGAGGCAATCAGTGGTACCTACTGCACCACTGTGATGCCTCACATGTATAATTATTTGAGGTATAAAACTGGTATTGGTGAAGAACTTCGCTTACAAATAGTTGTTATTTTTAAAATGTGTGAAAAGACACCATTCAGATGTAGCGACTGTATTGATCAGGGCAATCAAGCATGTATTGTTATAGACACTATGCTTATTTGTCTTAAGAGATGTTAGGCAGGTCCTGTTCATGTAATATGTTCATGTAATAGTCTATCAAGTTGGTATTGGCATGAACAGCTATACCTGTCAACGGACTTCTTATATGTTAAACGGTCCTATTCAGTTAATGATCAGGCAACTATTACTAAAGATGACCGCACACAATGATGATCCATTTATTTAAATGACTATGTGACGCAGATATTTAAAATTCATTGTTGCAAACAAGTTACAGGGGTAAGTGCAGTTGTTGTTGTATGTGATGTTCACCACTGTAATTACACCATAGTGAAAAAAGAAGTCTGAGAAATGCTGTAGTTGGTGTAGGTGGAGCAGGTTAATCACGTTAAAAGTTATGCATTGTGTAGATATGAAAGTGAACTCTTGTCGTTGAATTATTCTGTATAAACTGCCTATACAATAAATTTACTAGTGATGTAATTATTTTCTAATTATAAATATTTAGATGCATCACAGTATGTGATAGCTTTACTGTGTTAAAAGGAAAAGGTTTTGTCAGAGTATCTTATATATGCTTCTGTGAATGTCTATGCATATTTGTGTGCACAAACACAAGTAATAAATAGAGAGAAAAAACATCTTTAATACATACCAGGTGAATAAGAGGATTTCGGGAAAGCTGAGCTGCTCACACATGTTCTGTTCAACTAAAAAAAAAAAAGGAAAGAAAACAAAATTGGCACAGAAACAAGCTACATTTTGATAGTTACAATTTATAAACAAAGTGTTTACAGTCTTCCAGAAGCCAGTAATAAGCTGCATGTGCTTTAAGATAAATAAAGGAGTCTAAACTCACATAAAGAACAAGTTCAGTAATAAATAAATGACTAAAACTCTGCTAATAGTTAGCTTATGTCAATATATTGACTGAACTTAACACAAATAAAACCTCAATGTGAAGTTTATAAATTGTTCCTTTCAACGAATGATAATATATCACAGTATAACAGTATACATCTTCTATAACTATTATATAAGTGAATGTAGTTGTGTGTATTGAGACATCGGTATGGATTGAGTTTTCAATGCTCATTTGCATCTTTACACAAAGACTTCAGCCAAGCAACTCTGAGAAACTTCTACAAAAACAACACATAACTCTTGCATTACCTTTTAACCAGGCTTGGGAAAAAAAATTAAAATGTGTTTCAAATCAAAATACCTCAACATACCTGTATCAACATTAACTACAAAATGCAGCAGCCACAATAAAAAAAAGCTTCAATCAATAGTCCTATAAAACAACAGCAACAAAACAAATGAAGATGGCTAAAGTCAACTTATTTTCCCAATACAACATTATTTCTCTGTAAAAACTGGTTTGTAAAGCAACTGAACCTCTCATCATCCACAGTAATGTGTCTCCCAGACCCAGACGTCGGCTCTGCATCAGTTAACCACCAGAGGCCGACAAAGCACTTCATAAGCACTTTATCTCTCGTTCCCATAAAAAGAATCCGGCAACAAATTTGGTTTAGAATAAGTCTTCGCATGCATAATAAATTAAACAAACGCGACATGCATGTTTATTGCGTCGGTCGGTCCAGCTTTAAATAGCCTTCATTAATGCATTAAAACTGACCCAAATGCATACAATATATGATTTCAATTCATTATAATATAATTTTATTTTTAATAATGAAAACTTTTTTCCCTCGGTGTAAACTGCTGTTTGCTTTTTTTATTGTGGCTTTTTCTAAAACATTTTTTTCCCAGTGCAAGTTAACTCTCAAGGCCAATTGAGTATTAACCAATCACATGCCAGATCAAGTAGGTCAGCAGGGTTGTATCTATAGGTGCGTTCGACATGAAGCTCAGCTGCAGCCGGTGATCAACGAGATTAGCCGAGCGCAGGCGGGGCGGAGTTGATAACAGAGCCGTCAAGACGGACAGCTGGACACTTCGGGACTCAAAGTTGCTGCAGTCATGATGACCGATTACATGGCGTCATCATATTTTTTTGTTATTTTTATTTATAACAGCAAAACATTTACAAATAAAACAGAATACAGTTTCTACAAACTGTAATTCCTTTTTAAACAATAAGAGAGAATTATGAATAAAATATATAACAAATGCATGAGAGAAATAAGAGGAAATGAGAGGTTAATATTAACATAAAAACGAACAGGTCTATTAAATACAAAGCAATAAGCATAAATTCTAGGAGTTAAACATCAATCTTTAGGCTAATACTTCTTGTTTAAATATGCTAAAAAAGGGTTTACATATATGTACATTTATAGATATAAAAATTTCCAATGTAAAAAGCAAAACAAGGTGTTTTGATTAGGTCTTAATAAATGACATTATTTTGGATGATGAATGAATTTTCAAAAAAGCATTTTAATCCAAAAAGATTGTGTTGAAAAGAACAAAAGGTAAAATAAGTGAGCTATGTAGAAGTTTTCTAGAAAGAGCAGGTAGTCTATAAACTGCTAGACAGGAAATAAAATAGATATTTATATTATAATAATAAAACCATTTTATAATTATTAAATAAAATAGTTCATGGAGATGAATGCAGTAAATAGTCTGTATAAAAAAAAAAATTAAAAATAAACCTGTGCAAACAAGCTAACCTTTATAACCAGATTATTTAACAAAAGATGATTACTGCAGTAAAATATTTGTAGTCTTTTAATAAGCAAGATGTGTACAGGATAGAGAGGGTGTAAAAAGTGAATTGTTTGTTTTGAAACTTTTGAATCGGAATTTGTCCAATTATAAACCCAAAATACACGTGTTTGTTGTCATGTGGTGAACTCGGCCAATCGTGTAATATCGGTGTCGTCATCAAAGCTCCTGCAGTCGCTCTTCAGAAGCTGCATGGTCTGAGTTTGCCGTCTGATCTCGGAGCGATGTCGCGGTACTTTGATGCCACATGTGACAGTCACGTGGCGTCGGCGCAGCATCAATCCGGACAAGATTTCTAACCAGAATGCACCGCTTTAAGACAGATTTCGATCGATCTGCGCAGCGCTGCATGAAGTCGAACGCACCTTATATATTCTGCGTTCTTAAAAGAAACTTCATTGGCTTATTTAGCTATAAGAGAACAACTTTGGAGGACAAACTACGATTGTTGATTCCTACATTGAGATTATTACCAACAACAACAACACAAAAAAAAAAAACAAAAAAAACGACTGAGGCCATTTCTCATCCCACTTCTTCATTGAAGACTGGAAAGGTGAGTTGCACATTCTGAATTTACACTCAAATAATATCTGATTGCTAACATTATAAAATGTAAAATCTAAACATGTGCATGCATTGTTCAACAGTGTATTAAGTTTTTCAGTCATTTTTAAAAGCTTTTTTACAACTATTTAGTTATGTGTTTGTTTGGTTTGGTTATAAATATTGATTTTATCCTGACAAATGGACTGTAGCCCAAATAAGTTTCAACCTATTACGTATATAAATTTATATAAAAATTTGATGTTTCCCCATTCATTACAAATACAAAACAAAAAGCAGATAAATTATAAAGTGGAAAATGAGGGAGAAATGTATCGATAAGTCATGACTCATAATTAAGAGTGAGTAGGGGGAAAAAGCTAAACAAAAAAAGACTTTTATTGTGGCATGGTGGTGTGACGTCATACGGCTGCGCCGCTCCCACACTGTGATTCAACTGGAGAAAGGTTTGTTTTAAAGCTTGTACACAGATGTAAACCAACTGATTAAAATTTCAGTGTGTTCATTTAATGTTAGATGAACCTGCTGTTGACAATATTATTTTAACCCTTTATACAAAGAACTACTATTTTACTCACTGTAAGGTCTATTGTTTGAATAAGATAGGATAAACTTTATTTGTCCCGAGAGGAAATTCTTGTCTTGTGCAAATAAGTGCTACAACGTTGCTGTAAGCAGACAATAAAATAAATCAAACAAACTAAACAATTAAGAACATACCTAAAAAAAGATTGAATAAAGCAACAGTAAAGTGTGTGATAAGTGTTTTAGTGAAGGTTTAATTTATTAAATAGCATAATGTCACTCTATTCCAAGTTGCTTGCTCAGACTTACATAATTTCTGTTTGTTAATGACTCATATAAAAAAACTGTTGAAGCAAGTGTTGAAATTATCTTGTTTTTGTTCACTGTTTTATTTATTTTAAACAGGACATTTTTTTATTGTTTTGTTCATTTTAAACAGGATAAAGTGTCCAAACGCAGAAAAAAACTCCTGCTGAAGTGACTGATCTCCACACTGTTATAAAGATGGCGTTTATTAAAGAGGAGAGTGAAGATGTGAAGATTGAAGAAACATTCACAGTCAAACAGGAAGATCTGCAGGAACAAACAGGTTGGTTTTCATTCTCAAAGACCAACTCAGTCATTTGATCCTCATTCAGATATATTTTAATAATAAGAATACTAAATTAAATCCATCTTGCAGCCCTGAGTGTGCTGCCTAGTTCTCCTAAATGCACATAAGCACTCATTGAAAGACAGGAATGAGTTTCTTTCGTCACTTGTTCTCGTGTCTTATGTCATTATTTTATGTATTATTAGTCTCCCATTTTCTCTTCCTTCTTAAGGTTATTGCTTTTTCTTGTTCTACTACTGTTTGTAAAGCTTCATTGAACACTGGTACTATATAAAATAAACAAAAACCATAAATTAAAAGCGTTTAACTGAGCTGACGATATTTGACCTTCAGTATTCTCACAGTGTTGCAGTGATAGTGTTAGCTTAGTACTTTCCACTTGCATATGTCCCATTGATCCCAATTCCCCTTTTTTAATTAACCTCATGGGATTAAACTTGTTTCTAGTTGTTACTAGTTCTCACAGATAGTATCTGAATTAGAATTAAATCATTATCATAATAACTAATTACCAGGGCTATTGTGTTTAAACAGGGTTTCCACGGAGTCTTAAAATGTCTTAAATTCCAAAATCAAATTTTTAGGCCTTAAAAGTCTTAAATTTACTAAAATTGTGTTGTAGGTCTTTAAGCTTTTTTAAACAAGTGTTCATTTTCCTTTGTTCATATTGTGTTAACCAGTCTGGCCAAAACCTATACAATCACCAACAATCCATCTCTATTAAACTTTAAACTTTTTTTGTTTAAAAAGGTCATTTTAACTCTATTTATCATAATGGATTAAGTATTTTCCTTACAATAACATTTGTTTAAACGTGCTCCATGTATTTACTGCTGAGGACATCGACCTGGACAGATTGTTGTGCATAGATTTAATTTGTTATAGTTTTTAAAACATTTGTAAAAAAAAATTTATTTTAAAGAAAGTTTATTTTGGAAAAAACGTGTGTGGATACAAGTAGAGCTTGCTTTTTTACACATTTAAAATCTTTTACTAAGAAATATCCAAAATAATAATATAATATTTTTTTTTATTATAATATATTTTTTGATAGGACAAATACAAAATCTAGGCCATTTGAAAAATTCTTTAGTCTTTTATGAGTCTAAAATTTCATTCATAATGGTCATAAAAGTCTTAATTTTAACTTAGTGAAACCTGCAGAGACCCTGGTTTAAGGTATGTCAGAAAATGTGGATGCCCCAATTTTTAACACGCTGAATGAAATTGACACTAAAATAATTAATCATTATAAAACATTGTACAGTATTCTAAACTATATGATGTGATGGGACGATGTGAGACAAAACAAACAAATAATAGTGGAACAATAACGTTTAGCTATACCAGTGGCGGATTTAGGCATGGGTAATGTGGGCGATCGCCCAGGGTGGGATTTTCCTGGGGGCGGCAAAAAAAAATGTCCCCTAGTGAAAGCATTTAGATACAATTACTTTATGCAAATGTATTCATTAAGAGTGGCAATCTCAAAATAAAGACATTAGGGGCCATTTACATTTGGCATTTTTTGCTCGTGCGAGTTTGTTATTCTCAATGTGCAACTGAAACATCGCTTGTGAAAGCAAACTGATGCATGCGTACAGAAAACCAGCAACTCACACATGCTCCTGTGTGAATCCCGGTTGTTTGCATTCACGCCAAAAAGTTAAGCGTCGATCATGCGCCATGAAACCAAATTAACAGCCTTTTTTGCAGAGGTGTCAGCACACAGCGAGTTTTGCATAGTTTATGTAAAGTGTATGTAATTTAACGATGGTGTTACGTTCACTAAGCATGGCTATAAAGCAGAAAGGAGGGATAAAGAGTCAGGGAGGTAGGACAGGTCTAAAGGTCTAAGACAAAAGATAATTTGGTAACACTTTACAATAACTACACACTATAAACCATTTATTATGCATTAGCAAATACTGAATTCATTATTTGTTTAGCATTATCTGTTTAGCATTAACTCTAAATTAATAAGCGTTATTAAACAGTTTATAACTGCAGCTACATATGCTGTATTCCTGACTTACAACCACATTTATAATGTGCTTAATAATTGTACTTTCATACTTTGTTAAGGATTAATTTCCTATTACTAAATTAAGTATGGGGAGTGAAGCGCAATGTTTATGATAAGTGGGGGCAGAGCGGGCCAGAATCACGATGGCAGCAGGTCAGATGACTGTCAGACCATTGGGAAATGTCCCTATGTCTCCCTATGGCCAGTTCGCCCTTGAGTTTTACTGTTTTCTATTGTTTATTATTCCTGGTCATTTCTCCAATAATTGTAAGTTCTAAAACAATAGCATATGAGATCAGGTCACTGCTATGATATGATTGACAATTTATGTATGTCACTGTTTGTCATTGTGCTCTGTTTATTCTGAGAGCTGAGGCTGAGTGTTTGTAGAGCTTTTAACGCTTGAAATGATTAACTCCGCGTCATTTTAACACTGGATAAACAGAATCCTGTATTATCTGTAATCTTCTTCCACACTGCTCATGCTATACCTGATGTTCATTAACAGACGTTTCACAATCAAAAACCCCGGGTTAACATTGTAATTTGTATATTTATGTTGTCAATGTCCCTGACTGGACAAACAGCAGGTCATCTTTTTAGATGGCATTTCTGCATCTTGTCGGGTTAACAATATCTGCAAATTAGGAGAAATACTAGCCTTTTAGAAAGAAGCTACTATTATACCAATACCTAAACCAGGAAAAGATCAATCAACTAATTATCGTCCAATAGCACTTACCAGTTGCCTTTGCAAAACAATGGAACGAATGATTAATGATCGATTGGTGTGGATTAAGAAAAAAAAAAAAAAAACAGAAGATTAATAAATATCAGTGTGGGTTTAGAAGAGGGAAAAGTACTCTTGACCATCTTATACGATTAGAATCTTTTGTACGAGATGGTTTTATTAAAAAAAGAACACATACAAGCAGTTTTTTTTTTTTTTTTTAATCTGGAAAAGGCCTTTGACACTACCAGGAGGTATGGTATTTTAAAAGATTTTCACGAGATGGGTGTTTGAGGAAATTTGCCTAATTTTATTGCAAATTTTTTTTTTATTCAATAGAGTTTTTCGTGTGCGTATGAAAACTATATTATCTGAATATATGAGCATATATAGCATATATGAGAATCAGAAGTGCCCCAAGAAAGTATACTATCAGTAACACCATTTAGTATTAAAATTAATAATATTGTAAATGTTAATGGGTATAATATATTTCGTAGTCTATATGTAGATGATTTATGTATTTGTTATAAAGGGTAAAATATGTATACAATCAAGAAACAAATTTAAATATGTATAAATAAAATATATGACTGGTCAGTTTTAAATGGTTTTCATTTTTCTAAGTCAAAAACTGTATGCATGCATTTTTGTTTTTTAAGATCTATGCATTTAGATCAGGAGCTTTTTTAGATAGAGAAACTATACAAGTTGTGAAAAAGGTAAAGTTCCTAGGAATGAGTTTTGACAATAAGCAGTGTTTTATTCCTCATATTAAAGTATTATGAAAAAGATGTTTTAAAACAATCAATGTATGAACTTAATCTTAAAAAGGTAAAATAAATAAATAAATTAGGACCTCTGTAATGAAATCCAAGTCTTTGTATAAATGTGTACACGTTAATGGACCAAACACAATATGATCTGATTTATTTTACATTTTAATTTGCACCAAAATTACAGTGTGTGTAGCCAATGTTTCCTGTGTCTTCTCACTTTTCAGCTTTTGATGAGAGTTTTTAAGACTTAATGAAAACTGTTGTATTTATTTATTTCAGACTTAATTGAAGTGAATGAGGGGAGTAAAGAGGAGGAACATCGTGTCAAAATTGAGGAAAAAAACTATTTACAGACTGATGGTATTTTGAAAAGGAGAGACAAGAACCATTTCATCTGCACTCAGTGTGTAAAGAGTTTTGGAAGAAAAGACGATCTTAAGTTTCACATGATGATCCACGCTGGAGAGAAACCGTTTACATGCACTCAGTGTGGGAAGAGTTTCAACCAATCATCATCCCTTAAGATTCACATGAGGATCCACACTGGAGAGAAACCATTCACATGCACTCAGTGTGGGAAGAGTTTCAGCCAATCATCATCCCTTAATCTACACATGAGGATCCACACTGGAGAAAAACCATTCACATGCACTCAGTGTGGGAAGAGTTTCAGCCAATCATCATCCCTTAATCTACACGTGAGGATCCACACTGGAGAGAAACCATTCACATGTCCTCAGTGTGGTAAGAGTTTCAGCCATTCATCACATCTTAACTGTCACATGAAAATACACACTGGAGAGAAACCATTCACATGCCCTCACTGTGGGAAGAGTTTCAGCCAATCATCACACCTTAACTGTCACATGAAAATACACACTGGAGAGAAACCATTCACTTGCCCTCAGTGTGGGAAGAGTTTCAGCCAATCATCAAACCTTAACTGTCACATGACAATCCACACTGGAGAGAAACCATTCACATGCACTCAGTGTGGGAAGAGTTTTACCTGCTCATCACACCTTCATCAACACATGAGGATCCACACTGGAGAGAAACCATTCACATGCACTCAGTGTGGGAAGTGTTTTAACTGTTCATCACACCTTAATCAACACATTAGGATCCACAGTGGAGAGAAACCATTCACATGCACTCAGTGTGGGAAGAGTTTCAGCCAATCATCACACCTTAATCAACACATCATGAGCCACACTGGAGAGAAACCATTCATGTCTAATCATCTTGTTTAATCCCGCCCCTTTTCGCAGTGGCGTACAACAGAATTTCGCATGCTCAATAGTGATGGGAAGTTCGGATCATTTTATTTACTGATCGAGATGAACAAATCTTTTTTCGAGTCATTTCGTTAATTTGGTTCAATTTGCCAAAATATTATTAAAATGTTACGAATTGCTTCCAAACACATCTACAACTAGCCCAGAAGGTTGATCACACGACAAATAAGTCATAAATAGAATACTATAAGAATGAGAAAATAATAATTCAATGTTTACCTGCTCTTTTGTCTATAGGTATTGTTGTCTGTTTGCTCAGCTCACCTCTTCATGTATTCAAATGTCAGTGGTGCGTTCACGTTACAATGACAGTCACATATAATTTTAACCAATGTACCCAGTCTGAGCCGATTGGAGCCATGATAATTAGTTCACCTTTCGAGTCTTCTGGTTCTTGAGTCGTTCGTTCATCACGTGACAGAATAACTCAAACCCGAGGACTCGAGAGGTGAACAGATCAATTCTTTTTCTGGCTCTAAATGCATATGATTGGCATATAAATGCATATGTTTGGCTGTAGTCTTTCATGTGGTGAACGAACGACTCGATAGAGGACTCGAAAAATTAACTGATCTTGTCTCACACTATTCAATTCAATTCAGCTTTATTTGTATAGCGCTTTTACAATGTAGATCATGTCAAAGCAGCTTCACATCGTGCACATGAGCGAATTAATGAATCTTTTAGTTCATCCGAGTCATTCATTCATTTTGTCACATAACATGAAAGAAAGCATAAGAAATGAATTATTTAATAAATCAAATAGTCTTTGTGAATAGTTTTCTAACATGATGCTGCCAGCATTAGACACTTAAACACTGTTTAATTGTTGTTTATTGTTTTATTATTATTATTATTTTACCAGAAAAGCTTTCATAACAAATCAGATTACTTTATAAATCACAACAATAAAATAAGCAAAAGAAAAACAAAATAGTGTACATCAAGCTAGGCTTTATAATAAATAAAAACAAGTAAGCTTTAAATTAAATAACGTGTTTGTGCCATAAAATCTTTATATGAAATATGGCAACTCTTCCCAGTAGATGTTTTTATGAAACAGCAATTTAAGTGAAAGATAATACATATAAAAATACAAAAGCCACAGGGCCTAATGAGCTTAACAACTTGACTTGAGAATAGAACAGTCCATTTTTAAAAAAATTAAAATTAAATAAGCTTTAAAACAACATTGTGTGGCTTTACTTGTTGGACTTGGCTTAAGGTTTGTTAGCATTTAAAAACACAAGCTCTGAACCTTTAATAGGCTGAGTCTGTTTCTTCTTTTGTCATTAGTTGTTGTCGCAGGATAAAAGCTGCTAAATGAGTAAATGCAAATGCAAACTATCTTTATACAAATATTAGACCAACACATAAAGTCTGCATAGAAAAACATTATCAAACAAAAATGGGGTATAAATGAACAAATTACAAATCACTTGTAATTGTAGAATTTAATTAATTTATTGCCTAGCTTAGTGTTTGTTTTCTGATAGCAAGCCAGCAAATAGACAAATCAATATATATATATTTAAAATATATATACTAGATATAAACCACATATCCAGTAGAAAAAAAGTAACAATAACTTAGTGACAATAGGACAGAACTTTTTTTTATTTCTTAGAAAATGCTTTTTAGGTACACATTGTTTGATGATTTTATGAAAAGTTTAAAATATGATCATATGATGCAACAAAAATTCAGTTTTACATAAATATTATTGACTGAGGTTCTCGTTGCAGTGTACAGGGGAACTACAGTTTAAGATTAGATATGCACATAATATTGTAAGGATGGCTATATCTCTCCATAATATTAAAATCTGCAAACTGTTATGGAACTCCACACGAGACAAGACCATGAGAATGGTCAGGCACTAAAACAATAAACTTTCTAATTTGAGAAGAAGATCAGCTAGAAAACCAGTTGTTCAGTTTGTCTCGATCGTGCATCCTGAGCCCCCCTCTTTGCCCTGGACTTTACCTTCTCCACCAGAGCAGCTCACTCACATTCCACACAGAATGTTTAAATTCTTAATATGGTGTATCTTGTGGCTTTATATTCATGTTTGGTGTGATTTTAAATGTCTCTGTGTGATTGATAAAGAGGTCTTAATTTCACTGTAATATTTTACAATCTCCTTTATATCAGTTGATTTGGGTTTTGACTTTAAAAAGATCTTTGCCAGATGCTCCACTCCAGGAAGAATGGTCTTCGCATCAACTCATGACCAGGCAAGAGTCTTGGTGAAGCATTTATTGTGTTGAATTTATGATGATTTGAGTATTTAGGCAAAGGGTGCAGAAGTGTCCGTGGGATCCTGTAGACAGGATACCCCATTGCAGGTTGTGAGTCTCTGAGCTCTGCATCAGGACTTATATGCTGCAATGTATTTCTACATGGTCAGGTATTCCTCTTTAACTCTTCAATGTATCTTTGAGTAATTGATGTTGTACAATCTTGATTGGCTTATTTTGTTTAATTATGTGAACTGGAATGGAAAATCTTTTCCTAACAAATAAATGTCAAATTCTTGTTTGACTCTAATATCTCCTGAAATCATTTAAATCTAGTAGATTGTTGAGGCTGATGTTTCCGCAGCCTACGACCAGGATTAGTCATCCATTCAGCCGCAATGGATGGAGCATGGGCACAGCATTAGAGACCTGTTGATTTCTGACAATCACTGATGATATAATCCGGGGGTATGATATAATCTAGGGGCTAAATCAAACTTTCTTTAAGTATGAGCAAGCATGGGGCGGCCTATTATTACTTAAAGGAAATTAGCTTTCAGTTATATTCTCTGACTAAGCTAAATTAAACTTTCTTTAAGTATAACCAAGCATGAGGCGGCCTATTATTACTTAAAGGAAATTAGCATATCTGCTAAGAATCGGAACTGGAGAAGATATGTCCGTGAGCAGATGAAACTGGCCAGCATACTGACTCTAAGCGACTTTGAGTAAACGATGAAACATTAATTGAATATAAGGATTTATCAGGTTAATCAATCTAAATTAGACCTAATCACAACCTATAAGGTAATCAGCTTGAATTAGATGAATCTAAATCTAAAATTATTATAAATTGGAGTCAGATTAAAATACAGAGCTAGAAACAAATTAAAATAAATTATAACGAACAAAAATATTTCTTTTCACATGTGCTAAAAGGTTTACACGCATTTAACCTTCACCCATGCTGTTAGCTCCGTCATGGGACTAATAGATGGACCCTCACATGTGTGTGTATTTATATAGTTTATAACCATAACAGTTCTACAGTTTCTTCTATTTCACTTGTTGATTTCTATTTTATTTAAATAGTGTATATATTTTGTTAAAGAGCCCATATTATGGTTTTTTTGAAAATGCCCTTCCATGTAGTGTGTAACACAGCTCTAAGTGAAGTGAAATATCCAGCTAAGGCTTAAATCTGTAAGTGTACAGTGTTTAAAACTGTTGATTCATCTATAAAAGAGTCGACTCATAGTGCTTCAAATGAGTCGTCTTGATAACGGGTCATTAGGTGTTTTTTGATGTTGTATCTACGTAACACAAGTAGTTGCGTGCGCAAACCCGGGAGATTTGAAACCTGCGGCCTCACCCACTAACACAGAAAAAAAGCCACACACACACACGCACGCGCCGGTCGAATGTGATGTCACACTGTGCAGATGGATATTATTGAGTCTCTACCCAAAGATGAAACCTCAGCATTAGCCCAGCCTTGAGCAGTTTGAGTGCTTCTGGAAACTTCATGCTTTAGACTGGGTGTATATTACATGCTTAATATTCAATTTTTAGACTGTGTGTGTGTGTGTGTGTGTGTACGTGTTTTTGTGACATATCAGGACACAAATCTGTATAATGACATGGGTATGACACAGGTATTACAAAAAGGAGGTGAAATATGAGGACATTGGTGACGTCCTCATTTCTCAAAATGCTTATAAATCACACTGAATGAGTTTAATCAGAGAGTAAAGCTGCACACAGTCTCCTGTGATGGTTGGGTTTAGGGGTGGGGTGGGGTGAGGGCAATACAATATACAGTTTGGACAGTATAAAATGAATGGAAACCTATGTAATGTCCCCACTTTTCACAAAAACAAACATGTGTGTAGGCCTATTATTATTTAAAATAAAATTTTAAAATAAAATTGATTATATTATGTACAAAATATTATTCTTTATAATTATATCCAGTTACCCTAAAACTTTGCTTAAATACCATATACATTTATTAAATAAATAAAACCAAAAAGTAAATAACTGTTTGAGCTGACAAGTTTTCAGGACATATCAAATTTCAGCACAACACTAACTAACTAGTCTCACTCACACACACACACACACACACACACACACACTTGTACACACTCTCACTAACACACTCACTCTTGTACATGCTCTCTCTCACACACACCTACATTCTATCTCAATTCAATTCAGAAATACTTTTTTAGCATGACTGTAAATGATACAATGTTGCCAACACAAACACATCGACATCTCACAGACACATGTACAAGCTCTCACTCACAAAGATAAGCCCTCCCTCTCACACACACACTTCTACATGCTTTCTCATAAACATGTACTGGCTCTCTCTCTTACACACACTACTACATGCTGTCTTTCACTCACACACACACACACAAACAAATGTGCATTTGATACTTATATAATTTTACGTGCTCATTAGGCTTACGATAGGTGGTTGCATTGTAATTATTTGGTCATGAAGGTATTAATTGTTTTAAATAGTTTTTCAGCTAATAATGTTTGTGATGTCATACATCCTACAAAAGGCTTTTGAAGCTGACAAGACGTGGAGCAACCATGACCAGAGCGTTCCAGAGAGAAGGTGTCTCTCAAAATGCAGTGGCCCAGCTCGCTGCAATTGCAGAGCTGTACTTTGCTAACAGGGAGCAATTTAACAGAATCAGCTTCACACCAGGAAAATGAATAGAGTTCGCTCAAAAGTGTAGAGAGCTCATTTTTGGAGATTTTTGCATAAAGGTTGTATCAATGAAAAGGAAGGGTTCTTTTGTATGTTTCTTTGTTCAATAATGCTCCGGTTTACTGTTGGTAAAATGTAGAAGCAAAAACCTACAGCACAATAAGCTTAGCTTATAATTCCAAAAATATATATTGAAATCAGATGCAAAAACCTTTAAATTCCGACTAAATTCATTAATTTTCTTTGCAGCTTAGTCCCTTTATTAGTCTGGAGTTGCTACAATGGAATAACCCAAGAGCTTATCCAGCACCATCCATGTTTTACACAACAGATGCCCTTCCAGCTGCAATGCATCACTGGGAAACATCCAAACACACACACACATATATATTTGAGCCTACTCAATTTACCTGTACCAAATGTCTTTGGATTTGTGGAGGAAACCAGAGCACCCAGAGGACACCCACACAAACACAGGGAGAACATGCAAACTCCACACAGAAATGCCACCTGACCTAGCTGAGGCTCGAACCAACAAATTTCTTACTGTGAGGCGAACGTTCCACCCTCAGCGCCACCACATTGCCGGCAATTTAATTGTTATTCTAAAATTTGTTTTTTTTTTCAGCCTACTGTTTGAAAGATAATGAAAAAATATTTGCCACAAAAATAGTTAAATTGCAGAGCTAAGACTTAAAATATATATACATTTTAGGAAAAAATGTGTATGGTGGCTGCATGGTGGTGCAGTGGGTAGCATGTTCGCCTTACAGCAAGAAGGTCACTAGTTCGAGCCTAAGCTGGGTCAGTTGGTGTTACTGTGAGGAGTTTGCATGTTCTCCCCATGTTCGTGTGGGTTTCCTCTGGGTGCTCTGGTTTCCCTGACAAATCCAAAAACATGTGATCAAGACGGCGGAAGGGCCACAGCACTTTAGAGTCATGCACACCAATCAGGTAAAAACCTGAAGTAACAATGGAGACTGAAGATGACACCGAAATTTTAATAGACAATGGATTGACAATTAAAGGAGTGAAATCTGAAGTACGGAGGTTACAAAACAGAGACTATGTTGTTTCGTTCAAGCATCTGCCTGTTTACCTAGCAAATGAAGAAATTTTAAGCAAGCTAGAGAGATGGGGAGTTTTCCCCATATCTAAAATTAAAAGAAGATTGTATCCTGGCACAAACATAGAAGATGGAACAAGGTTTGTAAAAAACAGATTTCCGGAAGAGATGGTCTCCTTACCATACAGTACCAAAATCGAGACGGCGTTCGCCTAACACGCGAAAGGTCCTCGGTTCGAAACCGAGCAGAAACAGTGCTCTTCTTTTGGCGAGAAAATAATAGCATCCACTGCCGCACCAGCAATGATCGTCGACAGGCACCCAATCAAAAAGGGTTATCAGCTCGATTTGCCTGAAGGTTTCCGTAGTGTAGTGGTTATCACGTTCGCCTCACACGCGAAAGGTCCCCAGTTCGAAACTGGGCGGAAACAACCTCTGGCTTTTATGACAATTGTCAAATCAGGCTTCTGTTGAGTACTGACGTTCACTGAAAACATTCTTTCTGCAGAGCGGTGTGAGGCTAGAAGTTTGAATTTACCTCCCCTCGCGGTGTCGCAAACTTGCGTAGAATCTGATTTCTTTTAGCTTTGTGTTGTGCATGAGCAGGTGGCCAGTGCGTTTGCTGGCCCTCCACGATGCGGACCGTGCAAGACAGCTCTATAAAAAAAGACTATAAATACTTGAAGCAGCACTGGCCTATTGGTTTCCGTAGTGTAGTGTTTATCATGTTTGCATTACACGCTAAAGGTCTCCTGTTCGAAACTGGGCGGAAGCATACAATTAGCGGACACTTTTGTCCAAAGCGACATACAATAGTGGAGGTATTCAACAAGACGAGGCAATGCATACGAAAAAGGGCTATTTATTCCAAGTAATTTGTTTGTGCTCAGAGAATTTAGTGCTGGAGTAGGAGTTTCGTTTTCTTTAGAGAGAGGGATATTCACCGGGGTTCGGGTGTACTCTGAAGAGATGGGTGTCAGCTGTCGTTTGCAGGACACCGGTGTATCCGTAATCCGAGTGGGAATGGGAAGGTGATTCCACCAGCGTAGAACATTGAATGAAAACATTGTGGAAAGTGACTTTCCGTCTCTCTGCGCTGGCACCACAAGACAGTGCTCTCACCCTAACCGGAGGCTCCTGTGGTTATCACGATGGCTTTACAAGCGGAGGGTCTCCTGTTAGCAACTGGGTGGAAACATTCAGATTTGCTTTTACGCACATTCTCAATTGGCTCTCTGCTCACTGGATGATCCATGATACAAGGGCATGGATCTGTCAAATGTCATGACTTGACGTTGTACGAGGATTTGACGAAAAAAATGCCCTGCAAACCTTAAAAAGCAACACCATCCCAGGACAATTCTTTTGATCCCCTTTCAGTGCACTTGCATTAAAGCCCGCGTGATGCGGCACTTTGTCAGTGTTACTGTATCATTCGGACATGGGGGCAGAGAGTTAAAGAATTCAGCCTGAGCGCACTGCCGCAGGCTCGGTTTGTCAGAAGTGGGATTCTAACCCACACCTCCAGGGGAGACTGCGACCTGAACGCAGCGCCTTAGACCGCTCGGCCATCCTGACATGCAAGCTTGGCAGGAGCTGTCTCCTGGGAGCCACGCCGCAGTACCGTGACATGGAATCTGGTGCTTCACAGCTTGCCCAGCTCCGGCTGTCCAGCTCATTGGCGCTGCAGGCAGCTAATCTGTGCTCGCCTCCTGGGGCTGCGCCTAGTTTCAAAAGCCAACACTTGACAGCTGTCATTGCTTACGGCCACACCACCCTGAGGGGGCTATAGAGCAAACAGGAAGTGAGCGGGCAGCAGTAAGGAGAGAAAGGCTCTCCCCATTTTGTTTGTCTACCTTTTTGTTTATTGACCTTGAGTGTTTTTGTTTGTTTGTTTTCTTTTTGTCTTTAAAAACCACCTAACAGCAGCATTTTGCTGACTGAAGGGTGGTTATGTAGTGTGTTTTATTTTTAATCATGGACAGATTCCCCGGCAACGACATGGAAATGGAGGGACTTGCAAAAGAAGGATAAAGAAAATGGGCTGGATAATAGACGGAGAGGTAAAGAAAATGGACTTGACAACAGACAAAGAGATAAATAAAATGAAGAGCCCGGCCAACGAAGAGGTGAGAAAGGTAAGGATAAGCAAGAAGTACAAAGAAGAGTATGCACAAAGGAAGCAACAGTAACTGTAGAAGTAGAAAATGTAAAAGATGCAAGAAGATTTGATATAACCAAAGCAGTCACGGAGCTGATTGGAGAAGGAAGAATGCTGGCGGTGAGACCCAAACAAACAAAGGGAGTATGAAGTAACAATGGAGACTGAAGATGACACCGAAATTTTAATAGACAATGGATTGACAATTAAAGGAGTGAAATCTGAAGTACGGAGGTTACAAAACAGAGACTATGTTGTTTCGTTCAAGCATCTGCCTGTTTACCTAGCAAATGAAGAAATTTTAAGCAAGCTAGAGAGATGGGGAGTTTTCCCCATATCTAAAATTAAAAGAAGATTGTATCCTGGCACAAACATAGAAGATGGAACAAGGTTTGTAAAAAAACAGATTTCCGGAAGAGATGGTCTCCTTACCATACAGTACCAAAATCGAGACGGCGGAAGCGCCACAGCACTTTAGAGTCATGCACACCAATCAGGTAAAAACCTGTCGACTATGCATGAGCTCAGAAAATGTGATGAAGGAACGCCCAGAATTCAGGTGCTTCAGATGTGACGAAAGGGGACATTTCGCAAGGACCTGTACAGCTGTGTCGGGCCCGGATTGTAAATTGGCCCTAATACCTGCAGGGAGCTTGTCACGCTGAGTTGGCTTTGTCCGCTCGATTGACCAACGCGTACGCCTTGTTTTATCCTTGCAGGCCTAACTTCGCTGGTTAAAGCGCTTGTGGGGTTTCTGTAGTGTAGTGGTCATCACGTTAGCCTAACACGCGAGAGGTCCTCGGTTCGAAACCGAGCAGAAACAGTGCTCTTCTTTTGTCGAGAAAATAATAGCATCCACTGCCGCACCAGCAATGATCGTCGACTGGCAACCAATCAAAAAGGGTTATCAGCTCGATTTGCCTGAAGGTTTCCGTAGTGTAGTGGTTATCACGTTCGCCTCACACGCGAAAGGTCCCCAGTTCGAAACTGGGCGGAAACAACCTCTGGCTTTTATGACAATTGTCAAATCAGGCTTCTGTTGAGTACTGACGTTCACTGAAAACATTCTTTCTGCAGAGCGGTGTGAGGCTAGAAGTTTGAATTTACCTCCCCTCGCGGTGTCGCAAACTTGCGTAGAATCTGATTTCTTTTAGCTTTGTGTTGTGCATGAGCAGGTGGCCAGTGCGTTTGCTGGCCCTTCACGGTGCAGACCGTACAAGACAGCTCTATAAAAAAAGACTATAAATACTTGAAGCAGCACTGGCCTATTGGTTTCCGTAGTGTAGTGTTTATCATGTTTGCATTACACGCTAAAGGTCTCCTGTTCGAAACTTTTGTCCAAAGCGACATACAATAGTGGAGGTATTCAACAAGACGAGGCAATGCATACGAAAAAGGGCTATTTATTCCAAGTAATTTGTTTGTGCTCAGAGAATTTAGTGCTGGAGTAGGAGTTTCGTTTTCTTTAGAGAGAGGGATATTCACCGGGGTTCGGGTGTACTCTGAAGAGATGGGTGTTAGCTGTCGTTTGAAGGACACCGGTGTATCCGTAATCCGAGTGGGAATGGGAAGGTGATTCCACCAGCGTAGAACATTGAATGAAAACATTGTGGAAAGTGACTTTCCGTCTCTCTGCGCTGGCACCACAAGACAGTGCTCTCACCCTAACCGGAGGCTCCTGTGGTTATCACGATGGCTTTACAAGCGGAGGGTCTCCTGTTAGCAACTGGGCGGAAACATTCAGATTTGCTTTTACGCACATTCTCAATTGGCTCTCTGCTCACTGGATGATCCACGATACAAGGGCATGGATCTGTCAAATGTCATGACTTGACGTTGTACGAGGATTTGACGAAAAAAATGCCCTGCAAACCTTAAAAAGCAACACCATCCCAGGACAATTCTTTGGATCCCCTTTCAGTGCACTTGCATTAAAGCCCGCGTGATGAGGGACTTCCGGCGGAGGAGGGATGGAGTAGACACGCGTTTAGGATCGCTCCTACACTTTTTTACTTCTCATTTACTTTAAACCCCACATTTTACTCTACATTTGCTTCCAAGTGGACAACATTTTTACAGCACACAACTAAACTTCGAATCATGGCAACAAAATCAGCCAAACCGAGCAAAAAGGAACCGAAAACGGAGGCGAACGGAGACGAGGGCAAGGAAGTTAGCATGTCGGCTATCGCAAAACTCCTAGAGGACATCCGAACCGCTCTCTCAGCCGACTTTAAAAACACAGTTTCTGCACTCGAAGTAAAACTAGATAAAATCCAGTCTACCGTGACAGAGCATAATTCAAAAATCGCCAGTCTTGAAACCTACGCAAATTCACTTGAGGAACGCGCACAATCTCTGGAAGCGACTTGCACAATGCTAACGGAAAGTAATTCAAAATTACTCACCAAGGTCATAGATCTTGAATCCCGTAGCCGACGCAACAACATACGGATCGTTGGACTGCCTGAATCTATTGAAGGTCCTCGGCCAACCACCTTTTTTTCCGAGCTCCTTGTTGAAGTGTTTGGTAATGGAGTCTTGAATTCTCCACCGGAGTGCGATAGAGCCCACCGGTCACTTTCTGAGAAACCGAAACCCGGCCAGAGACCCAGACCTGTCATCATTCGTCTACACAGGTTCCAAGAAAAGGAAAAGATTGTCCGCGAAGCTAGAGCAAAACGAGGGAAACTCTTCTATCGTGGCACGCCAATTGCCGTTTTTGAGGATTATGCTCCAGAGGTAATGGAAGATCGCTCCAAATACAGAGACGTGATGTCCGAGCTCTATAGGCTCGGACTTAGACCAGCCTTGCTGTTTCCAGCCAGATTAACGATTGTTACAAAGGCCGGAGAGAGAAAGAGACTTTCATCGGTCGCAGAAGCCAAGGACTTTGTTGCATCTGCCCGCCTCGCGGAGGTCTGAGGTTGGCATCCGAAGCACTTTTCGTATCAACATTTCTGGACTGATTGGCGATGCTAAAATCATAATTAATATAGTGTGCTACTTTTTGATCGATACCTCTAAGTGTCTTGCATAAAAAAAAAAAAACCTTTTTATCAATTTTTTTTTGTTGACCATTTTAAATGTCTATTTAGTCTTTCTGTTACAAGGGCCTGCACTGAAGTGCAATAGCTATATACAGCCCTTTTTTATTTATTATTATTAATTTTTATTTTTTTATTTTATTTTTTTTATTATTATTATTATTTTTTTGTATGTGTGTGTATGTATGCATGTATGTATGTATATATGTGTGTGTGTGTGTGTGTGTGTATAACCTCATTTCGTCATTTTGCTACAATAATTTTTATATTATATATATTTTTTAAATAATTCTTTCCTAAAATACGCTTTATACTTTGTGTGTGTGTGTGTATGTATGTATGTATGTATGTGTGTATGTATGTATATATATATATGTATGTGTGTATGTATGTATGTATGTATATATATATATATATTTTTTTTTTTTTAATTAATTTTATTTATTAATCTTACTTATTATTATTTTTATTTATTTAATTTTTTATTTATCTATTTATTTTTTGCTTTTCTGTTTTTTTTTTTTTTTTTTTTTTACTTGTTTATTTATGTTTAATATCTTTTTTTTCCATTAGAAATATGTCATTCCTTACCCTGTTGTTCTTCGTTTATTGTTCAATTGTTCACATACTATATAAGGGGGATAACCTTGTTTATCCTGAGAGTGAGATGCTAGAAGTCTGATATTGTTAGAACGCGTTGAGCTGTTGTGCTCTGGTGGTATGAATCGTATAGTAGGGGGTATTTCAACAAGGCCACATCTAAGATGTGTGTATGTTGTTGTTGTTTTTTTTTTTTGTTTTTTTTTTTCTTTTTTTTTCTTTTTTTTTTTTTTTCTTCTTCTTTCCTTTTTCTCCCTTCTCTCTCTTTCCCCAGTACAGAAAGCAGAACACCTTGCAATTTTCAAGTTCCCTCAGCCTATACAGCATGTTAAATGTCTACTGGCTCCTATAAGAAGAGTAAAGCAGTGCGCCTGATTTCCTGGAACACTAAAGGAATGAATAGTGCCGTGAAGATTGGTAAGGTAATGACGCAGCTACAGTATCTAAAAGGAGACATTATATTCTTGCAAGAAACACACTTAATAACAAAAGATACTCAGCGAATTAAGAGGGCTTGGATGAGCCATATATTTCACTCCAAATTCTCTGCTAAAGCTAGAGGGGCAGCTATTATCATCAGCAAAAATATATCGTTTTTGCCAGAAAATGTAATTGAAGATGTTAATGGCCGCTATGTGATGGTATCTGGCTCCCTACTAAACCTGCCAGTAATTCTGGTATCTGTTTACGCTCCAAACTGGGATGATGAAAAGTTTTTTATTAACCTCTTTGCCAAAATTCCGAATACAGATAAGCACCTTATTCTTATTGGAGGAGACTTCAACCTTGTTCAGGACACAATGCTTGACAGGTCGTCTACAAAGCAAATTAAATTATCTAATTCAGCGAAAGTATTAATTGACTACTCTTCACATTTGGACATATCTGACCCATGGAGATTATATAATCCCCAGAGTAAAGTTTTTTCTTTCTTCTCTCAACCTCACCAATCCTTTTCCAGAATTGACTTTTTTCTGATTGACAACAAATTGTTAAATTTTGTCATCAATAGTAATTATCATCCGATAGTAATTTCAGATCACGCACCCACTACACTCGACATTGACTTTCCCTCTACAGTTGCTGCTCCCCCCCTTTGGAAATTTAGCTCTCACCTATTAACAAATCAGGAATTTGAAAGTTTTCTGGCTGCTCAAATTAGCTACTACATTGAATTCAATGATAAACCTGGAGTCAATAGTGGGTTTCTATGGGAAGCTCTAAAGGCTTATATTAGAGGCCAAGTTATTTCTTTCGTCTCACAAATACGAAAAGTAGAAAAGAATAACAGTCAGCGCATTCTTGACAACCTTCGTAAAATTGATGAAGCTTATGCTATCTCGCCTTCCCCTGCACTTTATAAAAAACGTCTTTTATTACAGTCAGAATACGATTGCATGATGACACATGTTGTTGAGAGAAGATTACACCAATCCAAGCAACGCTTTTTTGAACATGGTGATAAAGCAGGCAGACTTTTAGCGCAACAGGCCCGTGCTTCCAGCACCACTAGACAAATACATAAAATCAAATCCCCTAACGGCAGTTTTACCACTGATCCAACTGAAATTAATAGTCTGTTTGTTGACTTCTATATCAACCTTTATTCATCTCAACATTTATCAACGTCTTTATCAAGTCCAAACCCTTTAGATGACTTGATATATCCCAAAATTGACATAGACATCTCTAAAAAGCTTGGCAACCCCATATCTCCGCAAGAAATCCATGATGCTATTAGGTTAATGCAAAACGGGAAGTCCCCAGGCCCGGATGGGTTTACAGTGGAATTCTACAAAAAATACTCTACTTCACTAATACCAGTATTAGTCAGGATGTACAATGATTCTTTTCAAACAGGCCAATTACCCGAAACCCTTTATACGGCTTCTATATCACTACTTTTAAAAAAAGATAAAGATCCCACAGCATGTGAAAATTATAGACCTATTTCTTTGCTAAACGTTGACTGTAAGATATTAACTAAAATTCTCGCCCTTCGCATTCAAGAAATAATGCCTCAAATTATTTCATTAGACCAAACAGGCTTTACCATACAAAGACATTCTTTTTTTAACACTCGAAGATTACTTAATATAATTTCTTCCCCCTCAACCAGTACCCCTGAAATTGTATTATCATTAGATGCGGAGAAAGCTTTCGACCGCGTAGAGTGGGCATACCTCTTTTTTGCGTTAGAAAAATTTGGATTCGATCCTAACTTCATTTCCTGGATTAAACTGTTGTATACTCGTCCTTCCGCATCAATACACACCAATGGCAACCGCTCCTCACCTTTTTTTCTTCACCGTGGGACACGTCAGGGCTGTCCACTCTCCCCACTATTATTTAATATTGCCATTGAACCACTAGCCATATGGCTCCGTAGCGTTGATGCCTTCCAAGGCATCACTCGTTATGAACAAGTACATAAACTCTCTCTTTACGCAGATGACTTATTGTTATATATTTCAGACCCCTTAGCCTCTCTTCCACCCATACTTTCAATTCTGGACCAGTTTGGTGCCCTTTCAGGATACAAGATTAATTTTCAAAAGAGTGAATTATTTTCTATTAACAAGCTGGCTAAAGCCCTCCCTTACTCTTCATTTCCTTTTCAGTTAGCTTCAGAAGGATTTAAATATCTTGGTATATTTATTTCGGGTTCTTTTAAAGACTTATTTCTTAAAAATTTCATACCACTTTTAGATAAATGCAAATCTGATATAGCTCGCTGGAGTTCCCTCCCCCTTTCCATAATAGGTCGGGTAAATCTTATCAAAATGATAATTCTTCCCAAGTTTTTATACCTTTTTCAACATATCCCAGTCTCCATAAACAAATCGTTTTTTACTAGCCTAGAGCAACTTTTGCGCGGGTTCATTTGGTGTAACAAACCAGCTCGTATCAGAAAGTCAGTTCTTCAGCTTCCCAAATCTGAAGGGGGTCTTGCGCTCCCAAATTTTCAATATTACTTTTGGGCTTGTAATATCGTCAAAATACTTTATTGGATTGGTCACAAAACTGGTGTTCCTGACCCACCTTGGACACATATAGAGTTATCTGCCTCTTCACATTGTCTACGTTCTAGAGTCTATTCCCAACTTCCCCTTGAAATACACAAAGCATCAAATAACCCAATAGTTAATAACACTTTGAAAATTTGGCAACAGTTTAGAAAACATTTTGGTCTTCATAGTGCCTCAATTCATATGCCAATCTCTAATAACCATTTATTCCCTCCCTCTACATTAGATCGTGTTTTTAATACTTGGTCAATGAAAGGCCTAGCCACTTTAAATGATCTGTATGATAATAATGTTTTCTCCTCCTTTTCACTCCTATCAACTAAATTTGATCTCCCCAACAACCATCTTTTCCGTTTCTTTCAAGTGAGACATTTTGTTCAAAAACTATTCCCCCATTTTCCTAATCGCCCCCCCGAATCAGAGTTTGATCATATTCTTAACCTCAATCCAAGTCAAAGACGGCTGATAACTACAATTTATGTTGGAATAACTACTTTGCTTCCATCTCCAACTGGTTTACTTAAACAAACATGGGAGCAAGATCTGGGTATTGAGATTTCTGAGGACCAATGGAAAGACATTCTTAGTTTAGTTCATTCTTCATCTATTTGTGCCAGACATGGCCTACTACAATGTAAAGTACTTCATAGGACCCATTTCACTAATGCCAAACTTTCTAGAATATTCCCAGACAGAAGTGATGCCTGTAACAGATGTAAGCAGTCACCGGCCGATTACCTTCACATGTTTTGGTCATGTTCAAAGTTAACAACCTTTTGGTCTAATATTTTTAAAATTCTTTCTCAAGCTCTTAATATAATCATCACTCCTGACCCTCTGACTGCACTTTTTGGTTATCTTCCTTTCCCAATTACACAAACATCACGCTGCGTCATTGCCTTTACCACCTTGCTCGCCAGGCGCGCAATTCTCCTCAAATGGAAACATGTGTCCCCTCCCTCATCAGAAAACTGGATTAAAGAGGTTCTTAATTGCATCTATCTTGAAAAACTGAGACATTGTTTTAAAGGATCACTGAACTCCTTTAACAAAACATGGAGTCCCATGCTGTCTGTCATTGAGAACCTTAACATTTCAGGAACTGCTGACTAGAATTTCGAAAGGGAGAAAGAGAGACTTCTAGTTTTTATTTTACATTTTCATCCTTTGTATTTACCCATATATTTATTTTTATTTATTTTATTTATATATTTTTTTTCTAATGTTATCATTTATTTGGTTATATGTTTATTATTTATTTATCAGTGTCTTGATTCACTGTTACATACTTATTGAAGGCCTCAGAAAATAGGGAGGGGTGGGAGATGGGAGGGATGGTGCATAGAAGGGGTTAGAAAAATGTAAGGTTGTTTAAAGAGTTCTACAGATTTCTTGTTTTTATTGCTATGTATTTCATGTCATCTCTTTGCTGATAGGACTTCTATTCTTCATATACATTTGCAAGTTTGTATAATATCTGGAAAAAATGCAATAAAAATATTGGAAATAAATAAAGCCCGCGTGATGCGGCACTTTGTCAGTGTTACTGTATCATTCGGACATGGGGGCAGAGAGTTAAAGAATTCAGCCTGAGCGCACTGCCGCAGGCTCGGTTTGTCAGAAGTGGGATTCGAACCCACGCCTCCAGGGGAGACTGCGACCTGAACGCAGCGCCTTAGACCGCTCGGCCATCCTGACATGCAAGCTTGGCAGGAGCTGTCTCCTGGGAGCCACACCGCAGTACCGTGACATGGAATCTGGTGCTTCACAGCTTGCCCAGCTCCGGCTGTCCAGCTCATTGGCGCTGCAGGCAGCTAATCTGTGCTCGCCTCCTGGGGCTGCGCCTAGTTTCAATAGCCAACACTTGACAGCTGTCATTGCTTACGGCCACACCACCCTGAGGGGGCTATAGAGCAAACAGGAAGTGAGTTGGCAGCAGTAAGGAGAGAAAGGCTCTCCCCATTTTGTTTGTCTACCTTTTTGTTTATTGACCTTGAGTGTTTTTGTTTGTTTGTTTTCTTTTTGTCTTTAAAAACCACCTAACAGCAGCATTTTGCTGACTGAAGGGTGGTTATGTAGTGTGTTTTATTTTTAATCATGGACAGATTCCCCGGCAACGACATGGAAATGGAGGGACTTGCAAGAAAGGATAAAGAAAATGGGCTGGATAATAGACGGAGAGGTAAAGAAAATGGACTTGACAACAGACAAAGAGATAAATAAAATGAAGAGCCCGGCCAACGAAGAGGTGAGAAAGGTAAGGATAAGCAAGAGGTACAAAGAAGAGTATGCACAAAGGAAGCAAAAGTAACTGTAGAAGTAGAAAATGTAAAAGATGCAAGAAGATTTGATATAACCAAAGCAGTCACGGAGCTGATTGGAGAAGGAAGAATGCTGGCGGTGAGACCCAAACAAACAAAGGGAGTATGAAGTAACAATGGAGACTGAAGATGACACCGAAATTTTAATAGACAATGGATTGACAATTAAAGGAGTGAAATCTGAAGTACGGAGGTTACAAAACAGAGACTATGTTGTTTCGTTCAAGCATCTGCCTGTTTACCTAGCAAATGAAGAAATTTTAAGCAAGCTAGAGAGATGGGGAGTTTTCCCCATATCTAAAATTAAAAGAAGATTGTATCCTGGCACAAACATAGAAGATGGAACAAGGTTTGTAAAAAACAGATTTCCGGAAGAGATGGTCTCCTTACCATACAGTACCAAAATCGAGGCGGCGGAAGCGCCACAGCACTTTAGAGTCATGCACACCAATCAGGTAAAAACCTGTCGACTATGCATGAGCTCAGAAAATGTGATGAAGGAACGCCCAGAATTCAGGTGCTTCAAATGTGACGAAAGGGGACATTTCGCAAGGACCTGTACAGCTGTGTCGGGCCCGGATTGTAAATTGGCCCTAATACCTGCAGGGAGCTTGTCACGCTGAGTTGGCTTTGTCCGCTCGATTGACCAACGCGTACGCCTTGTTTTATCCTTGTTTTATGGCTCTCTGCTCACTGGATGACCCATGATACTAGGGCGTGGATCTGTCAAATGTCATGACTTGACGTTGTACGAGGATTTGACGAAAAAATTCCCTGCAAACCTCAAACCACAGACGTCTGCAAAAGATTGCAGTTCTTGAAACAATGTTACCTCTGATCCGAGCAGAAGCGTTCGCTTACTTAATGGCAGAAAAAATGATGACCTTTCACACGGTCTACATTCGTTCTGTCAGTAACAGCGGCCGGCCGGCAAATAAAATTCTGACATTCCACAGGGCACACTCGCTTGGCGGACAAAAGCCACCGGGGGCTCTCTTTGCGTGTTCCTTCACCTGGTCAAACTGCATTAAGGGTGGATCTTTCGAGTAGTTTTCGGCGTCAGAACAGACTCTTCTAGCGACGGGTGGGCAGGCCTTCCACAGGCGCGCGCAGCTCTACTGGAGCAAAAGAGGCTTGGCCAAGGACGAGGAAGAGAGGGAAGCGCCGCTCCAGCCGGGCCCGATGCTTTCGCCTGAACTCTGTCTTGAACCACTGTGCTCAGGGGAGAGCGCGAACCCAGTCCCCCACTACCAGAAATTATGCAGTCAAGACTCCCACATTTGGGGAATTCGTAGGGGTCAGCGTGGCCGGAGTGCAATGGCCAAACCTCGACCTGGGTGAACCACCTTCTTGATCATGGTATCTCCCCTGCCAGGTAGGTATGAGTTGCCGGGCGGCGCAAATGGCAGCCGCCGTTTTCTATCGGCCGTACTCCAGGGCGGTGATGCCCAGCCACCGAGCATGGGGAATGGGCCAGCAACCCCTGTCTCCTGACGGCGCTGTACTTGCAGCAGACGTGCCTGTGCTTGCAAACCACTCGCTAGTAACTGTGGCAACGCATGAAGAGTTTGAGCTTCCTCCAGATGCTTGCTTTGTGTTTTGTCATCAGTTGGGGCTGCCAACACATGTATTCCACTGGACGCACTCGATCTGGGGATAACAGACCCTCTATGGGGGGAGGGGATCCTCTTGTTCTTTCTTTCTTTTCCTCCATCTGTTTTCTTTCTCTACAGATGTCGTTTTTCTCTGCTTAGTTTCTGATTTGGTCTATTTGGACATGTCGACCTCCTGCTTTGCTGCGGTTCGGACCGCCTTTGCCTAGAGCTCCGTGCTTTGCACTCTTGCCTTGTATATTTTGTGTCCTGTTTTCTTACGTCAGCCTATCAGCACAGTGCTCAAACGACATAGCTTGAAGAACACGACGGGATCTACAAACGTTCCGCAAAAGAACTTCACTGAAGAAAAGCGGAAGCGCTAACGAAACAACCTCTCGCTGCAAGCACCTTACATTCCGGGGACGGGAAACCACCGACGGCTGGCTGCGAAATTGCCTCTGGTTCAGATTGGTTTAGAACCGTCCCTCTGCCTAAAACGCCACAGACATCTGCAAAAGATTGCAGTTCTTGAAACAAAGTTACCTCTGATCCGAGCAGAAGCGTTCGCTTACTTAATGGCAGATAAAATGATGACCTTTCACACGGTCTGCATTCGTTCCGTCAGTAACAGCGGCAGGCCGGCAAATAAAATCCTGACATTCCACAGGGCACACTCGCTTGGCGGACAAAAGCCACCGGGGGCTCTCTTTGCGTGTTCCTTCACCTGGTCAAACTGCTTTGAGGGGGGACCTTTCGAGTAGTTTTCGGCGTCAGAACAGACTCTTCCAGCGACGGGTGGGCAGGCCTTCCACAGGCGCGCGCAGCTCTACTGGAGCAAAAGAGGCTTGGCAAAGGACGAGGAAGAGAGGGAAGCGCCGCTCCAGCCGGGCCCGACGCTACCGCCTGAACTCTGTCTTGAACCACTGTGCTCAGGGGAGAGCGCGAACGCAGTCCCCCACTACCAGAAATTATGCAGTCAAGACTCCCACATTTGGGGAATACGCAGGGGTCAGCGTGGCCGGAGTGCAATGGCCTAGCCTCGCCCTGGGTGAACCACCTTCTTGATCATGGTATCTCCCCTGCCAGGTAAGTAAGAGTTGCCGGGCGGCGCAAATGGCACCTGCCGTTTTCTATCGGCCGTACTCCAGGGCGGTGATGCCCAGCCACCGAGCATGGGGAATGGGCCAGCAACCCCTGTCTCCTGACGGCGCTGTACTTGCAGCAGACGTGCCTGTGCTTGCAAACCACTCGCTAGTAACTGTGGCAACGCATGAAGAGTTTGAGCTTCCTCCAGATGCTTGCTTTGTGTTTTGTCATCAGAAGGGGCTGCCAACACATGGATTCCACTGGACGCACTCGATCTGGGGATAACAGACCCTCTATGGGGGGAGGGGAGGGGATCCTCCTGTTCTTTGTTTCTTTTCCTCCATCTGTTTTCTTTCTCTACAGATGCCGTTTTTCTCTGCTTAGTTTCTGATTTGGTCTATTTGGACATGTCGACCTCCTGCTTTGCTGCGGTTCGGACCGCCTTTGCCTAGAGCTCCGTGCTTTGCACTCTTGCCTTGTATATTTTGTGTCCTGTTTTCTTACGTCAGCCTATCAGCACAGTGCTCAAACAACATAGCTTGAAGAACACGACGGGATCTACAAACGTTCCGCAAAAGAACTTCACTGACGAAAGCGGAAACGCTAACGGAACAACCTCCCGCTGCAAGCACCTTACATTCCTGGGACGGGAAACCACCGACGGCTGGCTGCGAAATTGCCTCTGGTTCAGATTGGTTTAGAACCGTCCTTCTGCCCAAAACGCCACAGACGTCTGCAAAAGATTGCAGTTCTTGAAACAAAGTTACCTCTGATCCGAGCAGAAGCGTTCGCTTACTTAATGGCAGATAAAATGATGACCTTTCACACGGTCTGCATTCGTTCCGTCAGTAACAGCGGCAGGCCGGTAAAAATAAAATTCTGACATTCCACAGGGCACACTCGCTTGGCGGACAAAAGCCACCGGGGGCTCTCTTTGCGTGTTCCTTCACCTGGTCAAACTGCTTTGAGGGGGGACCTTTCGAGTAGTTTTCGGCGTCAGAACAGACTCTTCTAGCGACGGGTGGGCAGGCCTTCCACAGGCGCGCGCGGCTCTACTGGAGCAAAAGAGGCTTGGCCAAGGACGAGAGGGAAGCGCCGCTCCAGCCGGGCCCGACGCTACCGCCTGAACTCTGTCTTGAACCACTGTGCTCAGGGGAGAGCGCGAACGCAGTCCCCCACTACCAGAAATTATGCAGTCGAGATTCCCACATTTGGGGAGTTCGCAGACATCTGCCCAGGGAACGTGCAATGGTAACTGTAGACTGTAGACTCTCGTCCAACGAGAAGCCGCGATTGTCTACAGTTTGCTTAGACCCTGGGCTAATCGGAGGGATGCATTGTCTAAAGTTTAAAATCAGGGCCAATCAGCGCTGAGGATTTTCCAAAGTTTCTCTTGCTCTGAATGCTCAATTTATCAGGTCAGAAAGTTCATCTGCTGTCGAGATTAATTCGTATGTTAAAGTGATTTTGTGTGGAAAGTTATTTTTATACTGTTATATTGATGCACAGTATGTTTTGTTCACGACATGTTTGAAATATCTCACTTTTTGAGCAGTATTCGTGAGGCTGCGCCTTCAGAAAGTACACCTGTTGTTGAGATTTCGTGTGGTAAGTTATTTTTATACTGTTATATTGATGCACAATATGTTCTGGTTACATCACGTTCGAAGTTTTTCACTCTTTGTGCAGCATTTTGTCTTTGTTCGTGAGGCTGCGCTGTCAGCAAATACACCTCTCATAGTGATTTAGAGCGGTAGGTTATTTTTATCCTGTTCTGATAAACAGTATGTTTTGCTCACATCACATTTAAAATATTTCACTGTGTGTGCAGTATTTTGTCTGTGTGCCTGACGCTGCGCTGTCAGACGTTCATCCATTACAGAGATTTTGTGCGGTAAGTTATTTTTATTGTTACATTAATGCTAAGGTCACATCATGTTTGAAATATCTCATTCTTTGTGCAGTGTTTGGTCTGTGCTGGTGACGCTGTGTCGTCAGAAAGTTCACCTGTCCTAGAGATTTCGTGTTGTAGGTTATTTTTATACTGTGATATTACTTATATGTATATATGGCTGCACAAAACCTGAAAAAGTTTAGCTTATGTATTATTTTCAACGCTCGTGTCGGTTTGATAGCTCCATTTACATAGTAAACAGTTGTTTCATTAAAATATAGCAACCATCATGCTAATAAATAAATATCCCTTCATATACAGCAATATATGTGACCATGACAATTATTATCATTAGTTGTTACTATGAGAAGTAAAGAACATTTTAAGATCTTAGCTGGGACAAAACATATGATCCATACCTGTACACAGTAAAATCATCAGAGTAAAATTTACTCAGTTCAGAGAACATTTGGTCCCTCTCTAAATTGAGCAAAATTTACTCAGCAGCAGAGTAAAGTTAATGAGCCGATGATGAGTTTAATTAAGTGATGATTGAGCACTGATGATGAACACCTGCTGTTAATATGCAGAAACAGAAGAGAAGCAGCAGCAGCTACGCTCATTGCTTACCTGATTGACTTTATTTCTGTCAGATGTTCAAAAAATCCATATGAGACTGTGGCGAGGGGGCGTGGCCAAGAGCCGTGGGAACATAGTAAGGCCACCGCGTAAGTGGATACACCTGCGGTGCGCACCTGCCTCGTATCCCACGGAAGGAGCTCTGGACCATAAAAGGAGGAACTATGGCAGAGGAAGCCGAGAGAGGACCGGGCCCGGACATATTTTACTTTTGCTTTCAGTTTGACGGCAGTCTTCGTGAGGAGCTGCCGTCCGTCCGTCCGTTTTGATTTAGACACGGAGACTGCCGTCCCTGTTATTAATAAATATTTTAAAACTGCGTTGGTTCTCCGCCTCCTTCTATCTGGCGGCCAAAGGGCCATGAACTTTATTACAGTGGTGCCGAAGCCCGGGAGAAGGAGGGACGCGTTGTCCAGATGCCCTTGCCGCTGAGAGAGGGGCGAGTGTTTGGGAGTTAACCCGAGTGGGGGAGAAACCTGTTCGTCTGCCCAGAGTGCCGGGGCGGCCTGAGGCTGGCGAGGAAAGGATCTGCCTGCTGCCGTCTCCCAGCATGGGGAGGAGCAGGAGACGCAGGGCTCACCACCGAAGGGGAAAGTGCTGAAGGGAGCCATCCCACAGAACCTGGGGGAGTTGCCGCGATCCACCATGATGCCAGAGCCTGCATCCATCCACGGAAGCGGAGCAGGAGACCAGAGATGCCGCCAGCCAGCCAGGAGAACCGCCGCCGGACGCCAGAAGACAGACGGGTGGATAGATTCCTCCACAGGGCTCCCAGCACGTCATCGCATCTCTCAGCTGGTGGAGGACCGAGTGGCAGCGTGTCTGGAGAACTGAACCCCAATTTTTTTTTCTTTTTCCTCTCTCCCCTTTCCTGGTCTACTCTGTCTTTCCTTTTTTTTCATCTCCTGTTCTCTCGGCCCATCTCATATAGGTCTCGCAGGGGCTGTGGCGCCAACCCCCCCCATTGTCTCCGTGAGGAGCTGCCGTCCCTGTTATTAATAAATATTTTTAAACTACGTCGGTTCTCCGCCTCCTTCTTCCAGGCGGCCAAAGGGCCGTGAACTTTATTACAGAGACTTATAGTGAAGTCCAGTGTTGTAATGAGAAACTAAATCATTTGGTGATAAAAGGTTAGTAATTTCAGGAAGAGAGTTAATACTAGCAAAAAAAGGATTCTAAATTAATATGTTTTATGTTACGGAAGGAAATAGTACGGAGAGATTTGGTGGAAGAAAGAGAGAGTGCAAAATTAAATCAGAGGAGAAAATTATCCATTATAGGGAGTTCCTCAGCAGAGAGGTCAATGGGTGAAACACCAGAGCAGCAGATGAGGTCGAGGGTGTGTCCTTTAGAGTGTGTGGGAACATTGACATGCTGTTGAAGTCCAAAGCTCTCAAGACAGGATATAAAATCTCTTGTAAGGGAGTTATTAAAATTATCCACATGAATATTAAACTCTCCTAAAACTATAGTATTAGGTGAGAGGGTGGTAATATGTGTTAAAAAGCAGCAAAGTCATTTAGAAATTCATTATTTAGTTTGGGTGGACGATAAATTATAGCAACATTTGTAGGTGTGGATCCAGAAAGTTTTGAAATCATAGATTCGAATGAAGGAATAATGTGAAAATGTTTTTAAAGGAAAATGAGAAAGATTTTCAAGAATGTGTTCTCAAAAATTTCTACATTTGTTTCAGAAACAAAGTTCATAAAAGACCAGTTTCAGAACAATTTTGGAAAAAAATATTTGTGGAAATAGACGAAGAGGGAATCTGGAAGAATTTAAAATGGAAATATTTAGACGCAAAAATTGAAACGTTGGATTATTTTATCAGACATAATGTTATTTTCACTGAAACAAAACTGACACAAATTGGAAGCAGTGAGAATGCATTATGCAAAATATGTGGACTGGAAAATGAAGGTATTATGCATTTGTTTTTAAAATGTGTTGAATTTAATACATTTATGGCAAAGTTAAAAGAAAGTATTAAACAAATGATGCCAAGTAAAACAGAGCTGATTGAGGAGGAGACAGAATGGTATAAAATATTTTTATTTGGTTTTAATTAGGGATGCACCGATATGGATTTTTTGGCCGATACCGATAACCGATAATTCTGCAGACTTGGAGGACGATAGCCGATATATATAGGCCGATAATTATAAATATTTTAAATTGTTATATTTTTATACAGCAAACTTCATAAAAGATTGAACTGCTCTTATGAACTGAATAGTCTATACTTGAAGCAAAAAAGCTATGATTTCGAAATTGCAAGGTGATTATAGACCTATATTCACCATTTTACATAAATCTGCATGCAAAACATTATTTACTTTTTTTATAGCAAATGAACATGCACATTGATTGTTGCATAAAAATAATAGTTTAAATAACAAAATTATATTTATTTAACAAGCAAGTTAAATATACTTTAATAGGATAAAAATTAAAGAGCTAAGGACAGAAACCAGCTCAAATGGTCATGAATAAAATGTGTTACAGTGATGTACACATCTACAAATATGTCATGTCCAAAAAAAAAAGGCTTTTTAGAGGTGTTTTGACAGTTTAGAGCCACCGTACAAGCAAATAGCTAAATACAGATAATACGTTTTAGTACGTTTAGAAAATACGGCACAGATTTATCCTATTTGGTGTTTTGACATGTCACATGTAGGTGCTGCTTGTCAATCAGACAGCGCTTCTGCGCTCATTCTTGCCGTCAATCATGGAAAAATCATTGATGAATAGTTTGATAAACCGCTGAGAGGCAGACTGTAGAGGCAGAGTTGCCATCAGAGTCAGATTTTGATACAAAGCCTGCATTGAGCTGACTTTATTACAAACACAGAGCAGAATATAAAGAGCCCCTTTGACTGAACTCACCTCTCCCTCGTGCTACAGTGTGTGTGTGTGTGTGTGTGTGTGTGCGTGCGGTGACAGCTCTCACGTGAACTTGTTATAGTCAATATGAATATTCCGATCAAACTGAATACTATCTTACATCAACAACACATGACCAGCAACGCGTTGATAATAACAAATAATAAGATTACAAACAACCATTATGTTTACACGTGTTGTAAAATGTGCGAGTCCTTTAACAGGACTGGGCTGCAGTTTGGGGTGTGAGTGAAGCGGAGGGAGAGGGAGAGAGAAAAGAGGAGCGTTTTTTCGCAATGAGACCATTTTCTGTGATGTTCCCTCTTTGGTGACTTACTTGTTGTACCACACGGAAAGTAATAAATATTTTAGACCAAGTTACACGTGTCCTCTTTCATTCACCAGCTGCAACTAAAAGAGTTAACCCTGAAAAGAACATTATTCGGCCCTGGAGTAATAAGTGAATCTCCCCTGCTATCCCTAACACAACAAAGAGACAGAGCAGGAAAGGTTTCCACATGTAATATTTTTCCTGAGGCGATTTAAAACAAAATACACAATGACACTCAATCAAACATATCTACAATGACAAGGAACGTGGTTACTTACTGAGTTATTAATGCACAGCAAGCCACGCGAAGAAAGGACAGACTTAGAGGGAATAATCAGTGTGAGGAGAGATCCATTATATTGCACTGGGCAAGTCTGAACAAGTTCAGCCCACGCGTGCGCGAAGCAGGCAGGTCTGTACAATTACATAATTTATTGGCTTAAAGATATCGGCCTAATTATGACATCGGATCGATAACAATAATCTTAAAAATAGCATTTATCGGACAATAACGATATGGGCGCCGATATATCGTGCATCCCTAGTTTTAATGGAAGTAAAACAAGAATTGACTATTTGTTTCTATCAGTTGCAAGAACTGTAGTTTGAGAAGGGAGAAACATTGTTAAAAATAAACATGCTAAAATGGAGTTATGGAAAATGTATAAAAGAAACTGGAAAACTATATTAAACTGTGGAACAATATTTTAGAATGGAAGAAAAAGAGACTGAATTTTACAAAACGTTTATGTTGAATACTCCTTATATTATGTACTCACTAGATGGTTTGAAAATAGATTTGCCAGAATGATTATGCTTGTTGTTTTCCTGTTTTGAAACCAACATAATGTCATAAGGAATGTTTGTAAATGATATTTTAATATGCTTCTGAACTGATGTTTTGAAAAAAAAACATATACTTGGATCGATACAGAGAATATTAGCATGGCCCCTGCGAAAAGGAACCTGATGGATCTTCTCTGTCCCCACCCTGTGGCCCCCAGCAGTCCTCTCGACGTCACATGGCCTTAGACTGCAAGGTAGTGACCCCTGAACCCCATTGGGGTCACCTGTGACCTTGACAGGTGCTCATGCTTGCTGAAATTAAAGAAATTACCCAATATGGTAAAAAATCAAAGGCGGGAACTGGCATAATTAGCCATGTGCTTTCTGGGGTATGACAGGTGCATATTAATTAGCCATGTGCTGTAGACTGCTCTCATTGTATATCATATATTACATAATTTGAAAAAGAAAATCCATTTTAAATGAATTGAGTAACATATAATAATAATAAGTAATATTTTTTAATAAATGTATTACATTATATTCAAATATAATTCTATGTTTATTTGCAACATAACTAAATATAGCTTTTTTGAATTGCATGTCAGTTAGATAAAATGTTTTTATAATCAGGACTTATATTTGACACCTTTTAAGAAATAAAATATTTTAATAGTTCAATAATAAACATACTGAAATATTGACTTTTAAATGTTTTAGAATTTTGTCAATTATATTGACCGTAATGTTCAGGTAACTTATTTATTAATATTAAATAACACATAATAAAATTTTAAACAACTGATTAAACTAAATATAGTACCTAAAAATATTAGGTTGTAGGATATAAGAAATATTATATTAAAATACTTTCAAATTTAAATTTCAGGCATTGATATTTAAATAGGTTTGTCAATTTTTTAAAGTTTAATAAATTATTTAAAAATTCAATTAAATATGTTTTAAAATATTTCATTTACATCAATGTTTACAATTATATTTACATATACATATTATTTTTAGGTGTTACTGCATTTACATTGAACATTTACTCGAGTTTAATTTACAATATAATATTATACCATTTTTATTTTAACTGTTAGCTAAACTAGAGTTTATAACTTGTTTATAAATAATATACAGAACCCTAATATTACCATACTTTAAATTACACAATGATAACATAAAAAGCAACCACATGAATATGTGTACGCAGTGTATTTTTGGAAGTTTAATTTTATCCTTCAACTCTTGTTTGCAATAAATGAATAGAAAAAAATGATGTAAAGTGTAATATAAATATTGTGTAAAGTTATTCAAGTCACAACACACAGCAAATTTTAGATAGTAGATTTAACTACCTTGGAGTTAAAATTAACACTCCCTCAGAGTTTATATGGGAACCACTATAAGTGTTAAAAATAACACTTTTGAAAGTGTTTACATTGTCAACACCAAGAGAGTGTTAATTAGCAAACTCTTATTGTGTAAAATATCTGTTAAATTTCCGAAAAAATACCAGCAGCTGTGGTTGCCAGAATCTTTCTGTGAAAAACATGGAAGTTTTATATAACTGTATAAATTTACAAAAAATAACCATATTTATCGAACTAATGTATTGTTCATTTTACAAAATCATAGCTTAGTGCAAAAACATGTAAAGTCTTTAGATGCAATAATGTTTTCATGTGTGATTGCAAGTAGCAAACAGATTTTGACTGTATTAATAACTTCACAGTTACCTTTAAACAAAAGAAGATGCAGCATAAAATCAAACTTTCTCAGTTCATCTTGGACTTGAACAGAGACGCTATTATCCTCCACAATGGTGACACAAAAACCGTTTTGCTGTTTTTCTGTCTTTTTTTTTTTCATTTTTAGATTTTACGGAAAAATACCAGCAGCTGTGGTTGCCAGTAATCTGCTGTTTTTAACATTCATAAATTCAGTTTACAGAATATTTCTGTTAAAAGCACATTCAACAGTCTGTATTTTTAATCGATCTCACACTGCAAATTTTAGATTTGGTAGATTTAACTACCTTAGAATTAAAATTAACACTCCCTCAGTGTTTATATGGGAACCACTATAAGTGTTAAAATTACATTTTTGAAAGTGTTAAAATTTTTAACACTCAGAGAGTGTTAATTAGCAAACTCTTATTGTGTAAAATATCTGTTAAATGTATGTCAAAATACTGGCAGCAGTGGTTGCCAGTAATCTGCTGTTTTCAACATTTTACATTCGTAAATTCATTCGTTTCCAGAATATTTCAGTTAAAAATACATCCCATAGTCTGTATTTTTCATTCGAACACACTTAAGCCTTAAATTCCAGAGCAAAATCCTAACTAGTGTCCTCACTACAGAGGGCTGAACACTTAGACAGTGATGAAGTTAATGAGACAATTAAGTGTCTAATTAAAGGAGGATTGAGAATTATTGATGAACAACTGTTAACAAGCAGAATCACTGAAGGAAAGAAAAACACAAGCCAAAACCAAAGATGAAATCAACTGAGAAAAAAAAAAAAAACTCTAAATAAAATATTATTCAATAAAAATAAAACAAAGTACACAATAAAAAAGGTTATTTTTCCACATATTTAAAAAAAAAAAAACTCATCACATTAAACAACTTATCATGGAGGTTCACCTATTACTGACCTTTGACTTGATTTCTGTCATGTGAACAAAAGCTCTGTATGAAATTTCTGTTGTTCATTTGAAGTCACCATGATGGAGGACAGAGTCTGCTTTAGTCAGGTTCTTCAACTTCTTGCTGGAAATGTCTTTTAATTTGGCTGCTATAGTTATTAGTGTTAATCACACTATTTATACATATATCATGGAAAGCCAAAAGAAAATTGAAGTGTTAGACTGAAGAGGTTATTTATGATATCATATCCATCTTTCCTGCTTGTTTTTTAATTCAGTATCATATTAGTTATGTGTGAGAAACAAATAATATACATAAATGAAACCACTGAACCTCCAACAATTAATGACCTTATTATAACAGGTTTAAAAACACCATTTACAATGAGAATGTTTGATCTATGGCAAAACTTAAAAACACCCACACATCAACAATTAGTCTTTGAATCTCAATAATGGTGACAAACAAAAAAATAAAAATCAATAAAATAAAAACACTACTGAAATATCACCTCCCAAAAACAACACAAAATAAAGCAAAAGAAAGAGATTGTAAGAACATAAAGCTGCATAATTTATTCATGCTGCAATGCATGCTGGGAGCTTTGTACTATGCTGGCACCCAGCATGCATTGCGGCATGAACTATGCAGCTTTTTTTTTTTAGCAACCACGGTTGAGGTTCATATCCTGATTCTTGATGTCTGTGTGTCATAATGAGCAAGCTGGAGCTTGAATGTTTAGTGCATGACACTCTAATTATTAATTGCATCCTAATTGTTTGTTGAATTTTCTATAAAGAGCAGCAAACTGGTAGTAGTATTGTCCCATGCAGTTTTAATGCAACTATATTTGCATATTTTATCAATCAACTTATTAAACATCTGAAATTATATCTAGAACAATTAAGCATAAACAGTATAGTTTCTCTTGACCTTTCTTGCTATAACTGATGAGTTTTAGAAACACAGTTATAACAGTCAGAGAACCATTAGGATATAAGAATAAAGCTTCAAGAGCTCAAATAAGCAGCCTCTGATCTCCATGATGGTGAGGTCAAATGAAATATTTTAATAAAAAAATATAAACCTCTGTTCATTGTCAAATATTCTTACAGAAATGAAGTCAAACTGTAATCAGTGAAGCTGCTTATACTATTATTTAATGGAGTTGTTTAATCCTCTGTTTTAATTCAGTTGGTTTGGTGTGAGGCTGTGTCTGTAGTTTTATTTCTTCCTTCAATTTCTTATTCCTTCAGTGATTGTGCTTGTTAACAGCAGGTGTTCAACAGCAGGTGTCTGAATTCACTTATTTGTGGTCATTCCCTCTGTCCAGTGGACTAAACTAATTGACCAATTTAAGGGCCAGGTGAATGAGGGTGTGGCGAGATTTCAGACACTCTGATTAGTTTCTCAAATACAAGGGTTTTCTACAAAGGTAGATACATGTTACTCTGTATGACAAGGAGGCAAATCAGCTTCTAACGCCGAGAGGGTTATCTTACCTTTATCTAACACTAGAATTTTAACACTTTACTCTGAATTACCACAACACTTGAAATTTAACACCAATGAATTTGCTGTGTACTACTGAATATATCAGTATAGAACATGGAAATTACCCTACAAAAGCTCGGACCAAACCCAAAAGTTTCTAAAGACTTTCTAAAGACAAAAAAGGATGCTCAAGGGTATCAAATGCCTTGAAAAAGTCTAGAAATAGAAATAAACTTGTCTGAGGAATTAAATAATCGAGCAGATCAAGTATCATTCTGAATAATTCTCCCTTTAATACATTAAAAATAAAAGATAATACAATAAAAAATAAATTTAATACAATAAAAGCTGATTGTGTTTCATTAATTATCTCGCCTATACCTTTTTTTGAGTCTATTGGCAAATACATGAGAGAGCAATTTAAAATCATTGGACAAAAGAGTTATGGGTCTCCAATTATTTAAAAATAATTTGTCTTTGCTTGGCTCTGGAACTAAAATTATTAAAATCTGCTTCATAGAAGTCGATAGTTCTGCTTTGTCTTTACTTTTCTTAAGTGCTTCAAACACTAAAAATCTCGTCTCTGGCCAAATATGTTTATAAAACTCAACTGTAATTCCGTATATGCCTGGATTTTCCATTGGACATTTTAAAAATAGCAACATCAAGTTCAGAGATAACAATGTCAGATTCCATCATTTCCCGGAAGCTGTCATCTATAATAGAAACTTTATCTTTTGAAAAGGAAAATAAAAAGTCACAATCACTCTCATTAAATTTTGATTTACATAATAATATGAATAGATGTGATCATTAATCAAAGTTTTCTCTTCACTTACATTGTTATTTATGCTACGTTTATTAATAGTTTTTGAAGCTTGCCTTTGCTTTACTAAATTTAAAAAAATGTATGAAGAATTTTTCTCCCCCTCTTCTATCCATTTCACTCTAGATCGTAAAGCTCCTTTAGCTTTCTCTGTATAGTAGTCATCCAACTCTGATGGAAAAATACGAAGTTCATTTTGTTCTATATCTCCAAGAAAATCTTTATCACCAAGGTCATTTAATCTAGATAAAACTGTTAACTGTCTTTTTTTTCCTAACAGAGGAAAACAATAGCTCATTACAGCAGAGCCATTTTTAACTCGATTTATTTTTAATTTGAGAAAAGCATGTGGCAAAAGAAAAAGAAAACCAAGCGGCAAATAGGGAGAAAAGCATTTGCCAAATGCTTATTTAAAAAGCTGTTTAAAATGTGTTTTGTGATTTATTAATACAATTTTTTACTGTTTGATTAATCAGCCTTTAAAACATGAATTAAATAAAAATACAGTAATAAAAGTGTCTATTTATTTATACATTTAAAATGTTTTTGTAATGCATTGTTTTATTGCCTAATTAAATGACTTTTAACCATCTGGGGTCTGAGGGTGTTTTGGGGCTCTGGAGAAGTTTTGACATGCACTGACATTTGTGTTGTTTTCAGTATCTTAAAAACATTTTAATGGCTAATGTGTGATAACACTGTAAACAGCACAAGTTGGTTTACAATAATACCTAAGCAGCATGTTTGTATGTGTTTGTGTTTTTGAGAAAGAAACGTTTATGCGTGGTTAGTGAAAAACTAAAATTTTGAAGTCACTGAAACAAGGCCGTGAAACACACAGAGAACATTTGTGCACAAGACTTTTGAGAACTGGATCTGGTAGTCTAGTGTTTTTGCTTCAAAATGATGTGAGAATCATCTTGTTCACTTACTCACAAAAAAACAATTCTATGAATTAAAATTTCTAAGTCACTTTCTGTGTGAAAATAGTTTATGCGAGAAGGCGTGAACTATCATTACTATGCAGAGAGTAACACCAGAGAAGACAAAGACCTGCATAATGAGCCATCAGACAGGTATGTGACTAAGAGTTTCAAGAAAGAATCTGAGAAAAAATAAGTTTATTTATATATTTTAATTTTTATATTTTATTTTTATATTATTTTTATATTGTGCTTCTAGCATGCCATCGTTCAAACAAAATAAGTAACTATAATAAAGCTTGTCGTTTGATGCCATGTCTCGGGGAGCGTTTACATTATCACCTGGCTGGCTCACCTCAGTTCATTTCCATATGAAATGCGCCTTCACTGCGGGCGGGATCACGTTCGCTGTAATGAGGCGACAGGAGAATCAGTACCTGCCCTTACTTTTATACGAATTACTTGAAAGATTATTTGTTTTCGACTTATATTGGTTAATGCAAAAGTAGACATATCAAGCTTTCTTTAGAAACATCTCACATGTTTCTTTGTCGAGTATTTGCTGAGTTTCAATTCATTTTAATGACGTGTTTTTCCTGACACAGTCTACTGTTGCGCGCTCCTCATGCAGGCTGTTTGTAATGTCAAAGCTTCGTGGGCCTGGTCGCAATAACTCTAATGAGCTCAGACTGAGAAGCTAGACATAGCGTTGCTTTCATACTGATTACTTTATCAAACAATATTTGTTTTCAACATGCATAGCTGCGTTTAAAAGTAGACACTTCAAGCTTTATAAAGATATGTGTCTCGTGTCTGGGTGTATTGTTTTCGCGGAGTTTCAGCGCATTTTGCTGACACGTTTCTAAAAACAGTTCCAGGAGAGAGAAAAGACAGAATGCCTACACTGTTTATTATCCTAGATTTGCAAAAGCACACACATTTGTTTTTGTTGTGAGTGTACACATTTAAAAAGAAGACACCTAACAGATTCGATTGATGTATTGATCTTATCTGTACGATCAAAACTGAAAGTGTAATTTAGGTTCATTTCAGCTCAATGAGGTAAAAACTTGTCAGAACGCGTATACGCTGTCTTCGACCCCAGGGGGTTAAAAACACAATTTAAACATATCTATTTATTTGTCCATTTAAATTGTGATTTATGTATATACATTTTTATGCTGGGCGAAGCAGTGGCGCAGTAGGTAGTGCTGTCGCCTCACAGCAAGAAGGTCGCTGGTTCAAGCCTCGGTTCAGTTGGTGTTGCTGTGTGGAGTTTGCATGTTCTCCCTGCATTCACGTGGGTTTCCTTAGGGTGCTCCAGTTTCCACCACAGTTCAAAGACATGCGGTACAGGTGAATTGGATAGGCTAGATTGTGTGTGTGTGTGTGTGTGTGTGTGTGTGTGTGTGTGTGTGTGTGTGTGTGTGTGTGTGTGTGTGTGTGTGTGTGTGTGTGTGTGTGTGTGTGTGTGTGTGTGTGTGTGTGTGTGTGTGTGTGTGTGTGTGTGTGTGTCCAGACATGGGTTGCGGCTGAAAGGGCATCCGCTGTGTAAAAACTTGCTTGATAAGCTGGAAGAGTAGCAACCTTAAACAGGAATTGTAGCAACATAAAACAGGAATTGCATTGGCCAGGAATGGGACCCAGGTCTCCCACATGGCAGGCAAGAATTCTACCACTGAACCACCAATGCTGATATGCTCATACTGCTGTCCTAGTGGGGTGTGATTGCTGCAAGGCTGATACCCAGAGCTGGAAGAGCAGCTACACAAAACAGGAATTGCATTGGCTGGGAACCGGGCCCAGGTCTCCCACGTGGGAGGCAAGAGCTCTACCACTGGACCACCAATGCTGATATGCTTATACTGCAGCCCCAGTGGGGTGTGATTGCTGCAACGCTGTTACCCAGAGCTGGAAGAGTAGCAACACAAAACAGGATTTGTAATGGACGAGAATCGGACTACGGTCTTCTGCGTGGCAGGGTGAGAAATCTACCACTGAACAACCAATGCTGATATGTTTAAGCTGCAGCCCTAGTGGGGTGTGATTGCTGCAAGGCTGATACCCAGAGCTGGAAGAGTAGCAACACAAAACAGGAATTGCATTGACCGGGAATCGGACCCGGGTCTCCCGCGTGGCAGGCAAGAATTCTACCACTGAACCACCAATGCTGATAAGCTTATGCTACAGCCCTAGTGGGGTGTGATTGCTGCAAGGCTGTTACCCAGAGCTGGAAGAGTAGCAACACAAAACAGGAAAAGCATTGGGTGGGAATTGGACCCGGGTCTCGCGTGTAGCAGGCAAGGTTCCTACCACTGAACCACCAATGCTGACCTATGTTGTTCCTTGCCTTTGTATTGTGTGAGTGCTAAAGGGCCGTCAACCAGAGCTGAAAAAGGAGCCACACAAAACTGCATTTGTATTAGCCAGGAATCGACTCAAGGTCTCCCGCGTTGCAGGCGAGATTTCTACCACTGAACCAGCAATGATGATATGCTTATACTCCAGCCCTAGTGGGTTGTGATTGCTGCAAAATTGTTACCCAGAAATGGAAGAGTAGCAACACAAAACAGCACTTGCATTGGCCGGGAATCGGGTCTCCCGCGTGGCAGGCAAGAATTCTACCACTGAACCACCAATGCTGATATGCTTACACTGCAGCCCTAGTAGGGTGTGATTACTGCAAGGCTGTTACCCAGAGCTGGAAGAGTAGCTACACAAAACAGGAATTGTAATGGACGGGAATCGGACCATGGTCTTCTGTGTGGCAGGCAAGCAATCTACCACTGAACCAACAAAGCTGACTTGCTTATACTACAGCCCTAGTGTGGTGTGATTGATGCAAGGCTGTTACCCAGAGCTGGAAGAGTAGCAACACAAAACAGGAATTGCATTGGCCGGGAATCGGACCCGGGTCTCCCGCGTGGCAGGCGAGAATTCTACCACTGAACCACCAATGCTGACCCATGTTCTCCCTTGCCTTTGTGTTGTGTGAGTGCTAAAAGGCCGTCAACCAGAGCTGAAAAAAGGAGCCACACAAAACTGCACATGTTTTAGCCGGGAATCGACTCTAGGTCTCCTACGTGGCAGGCGAGCATTCTACCACTGAACCACCAATGCTGATATGCCTATCCTGCAGCCCTAGTGGGTTGTGATTGCTGCAAGGCTGTTACCCAGAGCTGGAAGAGTAACAACACAAAACCACACTTGCATTGGCCGGGAATCGGACCTGGGTCTCCCGCATGGCAGGTGAGAATTCTACCACTAAACCACCAATGCTGATATGCTTATAATGGATCCCTATTGGGGTGTGATTGCTGCAAGGCTGTTACCCAGAGCTGGAAGAGTAGCAACACAAAAGAGGAAATGCATTGGCCAGGAATCGGATCCGGGTCTCCCGCGTGGCAGGCGAGAATTCTTCCACTGAACCACCAATGCTGACCGATGTTGTGTTTTGCCTTTTTGTTGTGTGAGTGCTAAAAGGCCGTCAACCAGAGCTGGAAGAGTAGCAACACAAAATAGGAATTGGAATGGACGGGAATCTGACCAGGGTCTTTCACGGGGGAGGCGAGAAATCTACCACTGAACCACCATTGCTGATATGCTTATTCTGCAGCCCTAGTGGGGTGTGATTGATGCAAGGCTGTTACCCAAAGCTGAAAGAGTAGCTACACAAAACAGCACTTGCATTGGCCGGGAATCAGACCCGGGTCTCCCGCGTGGCAGGCGAGAATTCTACCACTGAACCACCAATGCTGACCCATGTTCTTCTTTGCCTTTGTGTTGTGTGAGTGCTAAAAGGCCGTCAACCAGAGCTGAAAAAGGAGCCACACAAAACTGCATTGTTATTAGCCAGGAATCGACTCAAGGTCTCCCAAGTGGCAGGCGAGATTTCTACCACTGAACCAGCAATGCTGATATGCTTATACTGCAGCCCTAGTGGGTTGTGATTGCTGCAAGGCTGTTACCCAGAGATGGAAGAGTAGCAATGTTTGCACCTTGACAGTGTTTTTAGACTTATAACTTTTAGAATTAGAGTTAATTGCATCTGAACAATATCTTTCAACCACTTAATATTATTAAGTAAATGATTTAATAACAGAAAAAAAATGCATTTTTCTAGGGAAATGTTATTTTAGAAATAATCGCGTTTTTCTATGCTATCATAAAGCCCTAAAACATATACATGTATATATCTATTTTTTGTCAAACAAAATAAACATTTACAACGAAGCTTGTCGTCTTTATAGTCTATTTTGTCTCCTTTTTTAACTTCCTCTATCCACTGCACCGCTTTATAAATCGCGCTTCCTGGAGGTCCCGCCCAGCGGCCAATCGGAGCGCACGTTCAGTGGAACTTTCTCAAAGAGCCAACGGCACGCTACATGACATGACCAAATTCGGAAGCACGCTTTGTGGAACTTTGCGTCGACCAATCCCGAGCCAGACGTCGGGCCAATCAGGAAGAAGGGAAAGTGGAACTGTGGAACGGGAAGGGAACCGAAGATTCTCCCGCAAGAGGCGCAAGGATGACACGCAAATCCGTGAAGCGCTCCATATTGCTTTTTTAGTGCGTGGGTAAAAGTACAAAAATGAAAAAAGACAAAAGGCTTTTCACGTTTCCAAATGGTGCATGACGATGGGTTTAGCAAATCGTGGGAGGTGCTGCTGGGTCAACTGGAAAGTCTACATGCATGGTGAAAAGGAATGTGGGATGCTTTGATCATTTGTTTTGTTGTGCTAATGCACTTCCAAAGCCCTTGCTTTAGTGGGATTGCCATAGGCTATCGTGACACTCTAATTTCCCCCCCGTCCATAAACTTGGTGACCTACTGCATCAATCAGTGTGCCTAGCACTGACAGGGCCAAAGCTCTGTAGTGCACGGCATACAAGTGGGAACATGGCTCTCCGGTGCCCACCACCCTGGAGGAACATTGCTGGGACTCGAGGCATACATATGCCCTGAGCCTGACCACTGGTCTGTGCTCGCTACGGTGGCACATATACTAAAATTGGATCTATACAGAGAAGATTAGCATGGCCCCTGCGAAAGGATGACACGCAAATCCGTGAAGCGCTCCATATTGCTGTTTTAGTGCGTGGGTAAAAGTACAGAAATGCAAAAAGACAAAAGGCTTTTCACGATTCCAAATGGTGCATGACGATGGGTTTAGCAAATCGTGGGAGGTGCTGCTGGGTCAACTGGAAAGTCTACATGCATGGTGAAAACGAATGTGGGATGCTTTGATCATTTGTTTTGTTGTGCTAATGCACTTCCAAAGCCCTTGCTTTAGTGGGATTGCCATAGGCTATCCTGACACTCTAATTTCCCCCTGTCCATAAACTTGGTGACCTACTGCATCAATCAGTGTGCCTAGCACTGACAGGGCCAAAGCTCTGTAGTGCACGGCATACAAGTGGGAACATGGCTCTCCGGTTCCCACCACCCTGGAGGAACATTGCTGGGACTCGAGGCGTACATATGCCCTGAGCCTGAGTGCTCACTACGGTGGCACATATACTAAAATTGGATTGATACAGAGAAGATTAGCATGGTCCCTGCGAAAGGATGACACGCAAATCCGTTAAGCGATCCATATTGCTGTTTTAGTGCGTGGGTAAAAGTACAGAAATGAAAAAAGACAAAAGGCTTTTCACGATTCCAAATGGTGCATGAGGATGGGTTTAGCAAATCGTGGGAGGTGCTGCTGGGTCAACTGGAAAGTCTACATGCATGGTGAAAACGAATGTGGGATGCTTTGATCGTTTGTTTTGTTGTGCTAATGCACTTCCAAAGCCCTTACTTTAGTGGGACTTTGCCATAGGCTATCCTGACACTCTAATTTCCCCCCGTCCATAAACTTGGTGACCTACTGCATCAATCAGTGTGCCTAGCACTGACAGGGCCAAAGCTCTGTAAAGCACGGGATACAAGTGGGAACATGGCTCTAGGATAGAAAGGAGAAAAGACAAAAGGTTTTTTACGATTCCAAATGGTGCATGAGCAGGGTTTTAGCTGTTGGGATAGTTTACAGTTTAACCCAAAGAATGACCAGTCTGATAGATGAAGAAGAGCTAGAGTCAGAGATTCAAATAAATAAATAAATCAAGTTTACCTAAGATAGTTTGCAGTTTCATCATCAGAAGCCAGCTTCAACACTCGCAATAAGTTCCTAGGCTGCTCTGCTTACAATCACCAATCAATAACAATTATACTCTGACATAATGTCATTTCCAACTGAACACTGTGATTATCAGTTGTCATGGAACAGGCAGATAGCAGCTCATAGCTGATATCTAATGAGAGAGAAAGAGAGTTTTGAGCAATCCAGAACTGTTAATGTATGTTTACTCAATTTAAACATACATTAAACATAACATTAACTTCAATAACATAATTTTATTGTAATCTTTTACTCAAGCCCGTCCTAAAACATATAAAACAGAGTTGACATGCTTTTTCAAAGTAATGCTGTTACAGTCAACAACAGTTTTAGATCTTTCAGGGGTTAACTGCATCCATCAAAGTATTATTTGAACCCCCATTTATGTTACTTATATATTACTAAAAATATTTAAATCCAACCATAAAGCTGCTTGTTTGCACAGACTTACATGGCACATTTTTTATTCAGACATGTCTCTGTTACTTTTACAGCCAAAAGTCAAAAGTCATGGTGAGGGCTAAACCAAGATAACAGTGCACTCACACAGAATCTCATCTTCTAAGACAAAACATAAGCTATTCTTTATTCCCATAATTTTACTGTCAGTTTCTGTGCTTGTGCTTTTTGCTACTAGACACTCAATATTTAGATTTTAGCTTTTCATTGACAATTAATTGCCAAAGGCATTTTTTTTCCTAAAATCGGTTCTAAAATCATTTTAAACCTGAGAGCTTAGCTGAGCCATTTACTGCATTCTGCTCCCATCTGTTTCTTTTTATATCAGAGTTTAACACCAAAAGTTGAGAATGAAATCTTACTAACAGCGCTTAGCTTTTGCTTGATTAATCTGCAAACCATCCCAAGATGTGGAAACTGTCCAGATCGGTCCAATCCAGTTAGGGTCATATTTTTTTTCGGGATTGCTCCTGGTGCATCATTGATCAATCAACCTCGCCCTAATATTTCTAGGTTTCTTGTCTGACTTTTGTGGCCACTACTATCTAATGGATACCGATTAAGATGTTATTTAAGAATTTATTTATTTATTTAACTATTTCTTTCCCTAATAATCTGACCTACTCTATTCTTAGGATTCAGGCCCTTTTGTCTGTGAAACAGCAAGATAGCAGTGGTGGAACTAATTACAATCTCGGGTTAATTTAGTCCACTACTAAATAAAAACCAGTCCAAGTTTTATCCCCGAGAATGTCCTAAAAGCCTCTTACACACCCGTCACTGAGTACTTAACTCTGGGTGGAGGAGGTACACCCCTCAACTACTGTTGTACTTATTACTATCGTTATAGGTGTACCGCAAAATGCACCAGCTCACAAGGGGATTCCACACAAATCTACCACAAAAATTTTGCCTTTCATTCACGTCTGAATGAGAACCCAACAGCGTTCCGTTACTACCCACTACTCCACAGAACATCCCTAGTCTATAATATTTTAAATCTTTCTACATTTCTTTTTGTTGATTGATCAATGGTGTCACCAGTAAACAAGTGCCACGCGTCCTCCACCAAAACTGTAGGGATAGTATACAGTTTAACCCAAAGAATGACCAGTCAGGTATAAAAAAAAAGAGCCAGAGTCAGAGATTTAAATAAATAAATCAAGTTTACAGAAGATAGTTTGCAGTTTCATCAGCTGAAACCAGCTTCAACTCTGGCAATGAGTTCCTAGGCCGCTCTGCTTACAATCACCAATCAATAACAATTATACTCTCATATAACGTCATTAACTGCGTCATACATATAGGTGTTCTAGCCTGATTGGTTAAAACACAGATAGACTAGGAGAATTTCCACGTGGGGTTTGTGCGTATATTCTGAACAATATCTTAAAGGTGCAGTGGGTGATCTGTCAAAATGCTAACCGCTTAGCATATTATCTTTGGACGGCGGCAAGGGACTGTGATTTAAAGCCACACCCCCTGAAATTGCGAACGCGCGCACCGCGTCATAACAGCAGACAGACAACCCCACTAGTTCATGTCATTTGCCAGTTAGTTAGTGCCAGCGCCATGCAGGAATTACATTTATTACTTAACCACACTTACATGCTATTTCAGAGTGAATATTCAGAGTAGCGATAAACAGTATAGGAAGGCTGTCATTGTTCAAAAATGACCAAACGTAAATATAAAAGCAACTTCAGCTCAATAAAGCAGGTTAGGCTGAAAAGCGCTATTTGCTGATGTTTTGTTGTTGAACTAAATATAAATATTTCTATAAATCATTATGAATGCTGTAAAATGACCTTATGAAACTGAAAATAATCACATCAATATTTCACCACAAGATTTCAGTGGCTGAACAACACGTCTGTGCATATAAGTCATTCATAACACAACACAATCTAACATCAGCTTAGCCTGACTAAAATAGTTTTAAAACTGAACATTACCTCTCTAATAGTAATATTTCCGCCATGGTGTTGTCCTTCCTTCAGCGTGCTAAAGTAACACCAATATTGATTCAGGTTTTTAAAAGTTTTAATTCAGCATTTGATTTCTCCCGGTCCGTCTTGGGACCGCGCGCGGTCGCTTATACAGACGGGCACACGCTAATGGCTTATGCGTGATATGCGTGAACAGATGCACAGAAGTCCGAATCTACATCTGCTGACAGACAGCCTGACCTGCTTATCGGAATTATGGGAGATGACAGTCCGACTCTATTTAGTTGGATGAACATTTTTTAGTTTTATGCTTTACCCAGAATATAAAAATACATATAAACACATTAAGATCATTTACTGTAATCATTACTATTGGACTGTGAAGAGACTTTTAACCAGAACAAAAATTAGTGATTGTCTTCAGAAATTCAGTTTCTGAAGATAATCACCTACTGCACGTTTAAGCATAAACGTCAGACATCCCTTAGACTGATTAAAGCTGACTCCAGACCTGTGAAACGGATCAACAATCAAATAGAACACACACACTTAAAGTATAATCTGTTACTTATTCAAGGCTGAGTGTACTCTCAGCCATCTTTATGAAAACTGGTTAAAAATTGGTATAGTCTACATTCAGGCAGTTATATTCTTATCATAGTCATAGTCTATCTTGAATAAAAAGTAGAATTACTTTAAAAGAATTAACCGTAAAAACAGCAAAATCACTTTAGACATTTTAGACAGTATTAACTCATAGAAATAACAATAGAAACAGTTGATTCCAGTCCTCAGCCCTCAGTTCCACTTAAAGGGTCACGAAACACCAAAACACATTTTTTGAGCTGTTGACAGTCGTATATGTGTCCCACACTGCTAAAAACACTATTAGGACACTTATATTTCACTAAAAAGTGTAAATTGGTTGTTTTTGCGTTATTTCAAGCAAATTCGTACTTCCGGTTTGAAACGAATTTTTGAAGCTGCGTCACGGTCATGACATAATAGCGTGTATTCCAGTGTGCAGACTGGGCGTCTGTGCCAGAGTAAGTCTTATTACGTCTTACAGTGTGTTGCATTAATGCATGAGTAAGGCTTGGTTCAAACCAATCAGCGCGCTCTATTGTGCAACTTCATTAATATTCATTACTGTCAGAGTGTAGACGACAAAGACGCCACGTTGTGTTGGCAAAACAAGCGTGAAGTGTTGCTTTTATAGTTTGCTGCAGTTAAGTTTCATTTTCATTTTCTCTCTGTGAGAGCGCAGACTCGTGTGGATTAAGTGTACGCGACGCGCGACAACAATAACTTACGTGTCTAAGGAGGATTATTGTTTACCTGAGAGCTGTTCTGATCTGCTAACGCTGAGATCCGGAGTAGCAGTCGATTCTGTTCCCTTCTGGAATTCCAGTTCCCCCTCCACGAAGCGTATCCGCTAACAGCGTATGCGGACACAGCCGGATTTGCGGGCACCGGATTCGCTTGTAACGTTAGTCTCCTCTAAATAAAGACGCAGCTCTAGTTGCTGGTGATTGTCCTGTCTCTACAGATTTGGTAAGTGAGCGACCAGCGCTCTTTGTTTATTCAGTTCGTATTTTATTCGTATCAAACAAACTATTGCACCGAGTGTAAACAAGTTTGCACTAACAGTTACAACCAAACTATAACCTCGTGTTGGATTGTGTGACCGGAATAACACACGCGGTTTTCTGACGCTACCTGCCGTGTGCATCTAAGTTTCCGGGAAATGCAGAGTTTTTTTTTCTCTCATTCGCCGTGCGGTATCAAACATTGCATGACGAATACAAATATCTCGTTTGTCGCGAGGGACATGAATGAATTCCCTGAATGAAAGAGCCAAACTGCAGTTAAAGTCCACCATTTAATAATTTGGCAAATAATTCGACTACAGATGTCCATGTAAACACAGTCACATTGTCCGCTGTGGGTGTGTGTTTTGACTCTGAAATTCAGCGCGCCCAAATAGACACTCCCACACCAAGCCTCTTTTCTTCCTCCGACACTCCCACCTAAACAGAGCTGGACACGCCCACTTTTCTGACTTTTTCCAAAGTAGAGGTGTGAAAACACCCTGCTGAAACGAGGGGGTTTCATGGCCCTTCAAGGTCTCTGTGACCTCTGACCTAGTTTGGTGGATTCTGATAATAGTTATAAAGAGACAGGCAAATGTACTGAACATTCTTATATTAAGCAATGTGTTACCTTATTCATTAATTAAAATAATTTCAGTTAAATACTCATTCAAATGATGAAATAATTATATTTAATAAAAAAAAATAATGAGAAACAAGATGATGAGAAAAGGATAAACGTTGGTCCATGATAAGAGGGATTGGAAAGCAGAAATCTGAATCCTTCAGCAGGAGAACATGTGTTTCAGGATTGGAGGTTCAGTGGTAGAATTCTCCCCTGCCAGGCGGGAAACCCAGGTCCGATTCCCGGCCAATGCAGTTGCTCGTTTGTGTTGCTACTCTTCCAGCTGGAAGTAACAGCCTTGTGGCAGCCACACAACACAAAGCCAAGAAACAACATTGGTCAGTATTGGTGGTTCAGTGGTAGAATTCTCGCCTGCCATGCAGGAGGCCTGTGTCTGATTCCCGACCAATGCAATTCTTGTTTTGTGTTGCTACTCTTCCAGCTGGAAGGCTAACAGCCTTGCAGCAATCACACCCCACTAGGGCAGTAGCATAACCATATCAACATTGGTGATTTTGGTAGAAATCTTGCCTGCCATGTGGGAGACCTGGGTTCGATTCCCTGCTAATGCAATTGCTGTTTTGTGTGGCTCCTCTTCTAGCTCTGGTTGACGGCCTTTAAGCACTCACACAACACAAAAGCAAGGAAGAACATGGGTCAGCATTAGTGGTTCAGTGGTAGAATTCTTGCCTGCCTTGCGGGCGACCCGAGGCCGATTTCTGTCCAATGCAATTCCTCTCTTGTGTTGCTACTCTTCCAGCTCTTGGTAACAGCCTTGCAGCAATCACACCCCGCTAGGGCAGCACCATAAGCATATCAGCATTGGTGGTTCAGTGGTAGAATTCTACCCTGCCATGCCGGAGACCCGTGTCCGATTCCCAGCCAATGCAATTCCTTTTTTGTGTTGCTACTCTTCCAGCTCTGGGTAACAGCCTTGCAGCAATCACACCCCACTAGGGCTGCAGTAAAAGCTTATCAGCATTCGTGGTTCAGTGGTAGAATTCTTAGACCTAGAGTCGATTCTCGGCTAATACAAGTGCGATTTTGTGTGGCTCCTTTTTCAGCTCTGGTTGATGGCCTTTTAGCACTCACACACTACAAAGGCAAAATACCATATCGGTAAGCATTGGTGGCTCAGTGGTGAAATTCTCGCCTGCCATGTGGGAGACCCAGGTCCGATTCCCGGCCAATGCAATTCCTGTTTTGTGTTGCTACTCTTCCAGCTCTGGGTAACAGCTTTGCAGCAATCACACCCCACTAGGGGAGCAGTATAAGCATATCTGTATTGGTGGTTCAGTGCTAGATTTCTTACCTGCTATGCGGGAGAACTTGAGGCGATCCCCGGCTAATACAAGTGCGTTTTTGTGTGGCTCCTGTTTCAGCTCTGGTTGACGGCCTTTTAGCACTCACACAACACAAAGGCAAGAAAAAGCATTGGTCAGCATTGGTGGTTCAGTGGTAGAATTCTCTCCTGCCACACGGGAGACCCGGGTCCTATTCCTGGCCAATGTAATTCCTATTTTGTGTTACTACTCTTCCAGCTCTGGGTAACAGCTTTGCATCAATCACACCCCACTAGGGCTGCAGTATAAGCATATCAGCATTGGTGGTTCAGTGGTAGAATGCTCGCCTGCCACGCGGGAGACCTAAAGTCGATTCCCGGCTAAAACATGTGCGGTTTTAAGTGTCTCCTGTTTCAGCTCTGGTTGATGGCCTTTTAGCACTCACACAACACAAAGGCAAGGAACAACATGGGTCAGCATTGGTCGTTCAGTGGTAGAATTCTTGCCTGCCACGCGGGAGACCCAGGTCCGTTTCCGGGCCAATGCACCTTCTGATTTTGTGTTGCTACTCTTCCAGCTCTGGGTAACAGCCTTGTATCAATCACACCCCACTAGGGCTGCTGTATAAGCATATTAGCATTGTTGGTTCAGTGGTAGATTACTTGCCTGCCACACAGAAGACCATGGTCCGATTCCCGTCCATTACAATTCCTGTTTTGTGTAGCTACTCTTCCAGCTCTGGGTAACAGCCTTGCAGTAATCACACCCCACTAGGGCTGCAGTATAAGCATATCAGCATTGGTGGTTCAGTGGTAGAATTCTCGCCTGCCACGCGGGAGACCCGGGTCCGATTCCCGGCCAATGCAAGTGCTGTTTTGTGTTGCTACTCTTCCAGCTTTGGGTAACAGCCTTGCATCAATCACACCCCACTAGGGCTGCAGAATAAGCATGTCAGCAATGGTGGTTCAGTGGTAGATTTCTCCCCTTCCCCATGAAAGACCCTGGTCAGATTCCCGTCCCTTCCAATTCCTATTTTGTGTTGCTACACTTCCAGCTCTGGGTAACAGCCTTGCAGCAATCAAAACCCACTAGGGCTGCAGTATAAGCATATCAGCATTGCTGGTTCAGTGGTAGAAATCTTGCCTGCCACGTGGGAGACCTTGAGTTGATTCCTGGCTAATACAAATGCAGGTTTGTGTGGCTCCTTTTTCAGCTCTGGTTGACGGCCTTTTAGCACTCACACAACACAAAGGCAAGGAAGAACATGGGTCAGCATTGGTGGTTCAGTGGTAGAAACCTTGCCTGCCAGGCGCGATACCCAGGTCCAATTCCCAGCCAATGCATTTCCTGTTTTGTGTTGCTACTCTTCCAGCTCTGGGTAACAGCCTTGCAGCAATCACACCCCACTAGGGCTTTAGCATAAGCATATCAGCATTGGTGGTGGGAGACCCGGGTCTGATTCCCGGTCAATGCAATTAATGTTTTGTGTTGCTACTCTTCCAGCTCTGGGTATCAGCCTTGCAGCAATCACACCCGACTAGGGCTGCAGTAACAGCTTATCAGCATTGGTGGTTCAGCGGTAGATTTCTTGCCTGCCACACAGAAGACCCTGGTCCGATTCCCATCCATTACAATTCCTGTTTTGTGTAGCTACTCTTCCAGCTCTGGGTAACAGCCTTGCATTAATCACACCCCACTATGGCTGCAGAACAAGCATTTCAGCATTGGTGGTTCAGTGGTAGATTTCTCGCCTGCCACGGGTGAGACCAGGGTCCGATTCCTGGCCAATGCAATTCCTGTTTTGTATTACTACTCTTCCAGCTCTGTGTAACAGCCTTGCAGCAATCACACTCCACTAGGGGCGCAGTATAAGCATATCAGTATTGGTGGTTCAGTGGTAGAATTCTCGCCTGCTACGCTGGAGACCTTGAGTCGATTCCCGACTAATACAAGTGCGGTTTTGTGTGGCTCCTCTTTCAGCTCTGGTTGACGTCTTTTTAGCACTCACACAACACAAAGGCAGGGAAGAACATGGGTCAGCATTGGTGGCTCAGTGGTAGAGTTCTCGCCTGCCACGCAGGAGACCCGGGTCAGATTCTCGGCCAATGAAAATCCTGTTTTGTGTTGCTACTCTTCCAGCTCTGGATATCAGCCTTGCAGCAATCACACCCCACTAGGGCTGTAGTAAAACCATTTCAGCATTGGTGGTTCAGTGGTAGAATTCTCGCCTGCCACGCGGTGGACAAAGAGTTGATTCCTGGCTAATACAAGTGCGGTTTTGTGTGGCTCCTTTTTCAGCTCTGGTTGACGGCCTTTTAGCACTCACACACTACAAAGGCAAAAAACTATATCAGTAAGCGTTGGTGGCTCAGTGGTAGAATTCTCGCCTGCCACGTGGGAGACCCGGGTCTGATTCCCGACCAATGCAATACCTGTTTTGTGTTGCTACTCTTCCAGCTCTGGGTAACAGCCTTGCAGCAATCACACCCCACTAGGGTTGCAGTAAAACCATATCAGCATTGGTGGTTCAGTGGTAGAACTCTCGCTTGCCACGCGGTAGACCTTGAGTCGCTTCCGGGCTAATACAAGTGCAGTTTTGAGTGGCTCCTTTTTCAGCTCTGGTTGACAGCCTTTTAGCACTCACACAACACAAAGGCAAAAAGTAACATCGGTCAGCATTGGTGGCTGAGTGGTTGAATTCTCGCCTGCTATGCAGGAGACCCAGGTCCGATTCTCGGCCAATGCAATTCCTGTTTTGTGTTGCTACTCTTCCAGCTCTAGGTAACAGCTTTGCAGCAATCACACCCCACTAGGACAGTAGTATAAGGATATCAGCATTGGTGGTTCAGTGGTAGATTTCTCACCTGCAACGCGGAAGACCTGGGTCCGATTCCCGGCCAATGCAATTACAGTTTTGCGTTGCTACTCTTCCAGCTCTGGATAACAGCCTTGCATCAACCACACCCCACTAGGGGCGCAGTATAAGCATATCAGTATTTGTAGTTCAGTGGTAGATTTCTTGCCTGCCACACAGAAGACCCAGGTCCATTTCCCATCCATTACAATTCCTGTTTTGTGTAGCTACTCTTCCAGCTCTGGGTAACAGCTTTGTATCAATCACACCCCACTAGGGCTGTAGAATAAGCATTTTAGCATTGGTGGTTTAGTGGTAGAATTCTCGCCTGCCATGTGGGAGACCTAGGTCTGATTTCCGGCCAATGCAATTCCTGTTTTGTGTTACTACTCTTCCAGTTCTGGGTAACTGCTTTGCATCAATCACACCCCACTTGGGCTGCAGAATAAGCATATCAGCATTGGTGGTTCAGTGGTAGAATTTTCGCCTGCCACGCCGGAGACCTTGAGTCGATTCCCAGCTAATACATGTGCTGTTTTGAGTGGCTCCTGTTGCAGCTCTAGTTGATGGCCTTTTAGCACTCACACAACATAAAGGCAAGGAACAACATTGGTCAGCATTGTTCGTTCAGTGGTAGAATTCTCGTCTGCCACGCGGGAGACCCGGCTCCGATTCCCGGCCAATGCACCTTCTGATTTTGGTTGCTACTCTTCCAGCGCTGGGTAACAGCCTTGCAGCAATCACACCCCACTAGGGCTGCAATAAAACCATGTCAGCATTGGTGGTTTAGTTGTAGAATTCTCGCCTGCCACGTGGTAGACCTTGAGTCGCTTCCCACCTAATACAAGTGCAGTTTTGTGTTGCTCCTTTTTCAGCTCTGGTTGACGGTCTTTTAGCACTCACACACACAAAGGCAAGGAAGAACACGGGTCAGCATTGGTGGTTCAGTGGTAGAATTCTCGCCTGCCACGCGGGAGACCCGGATTCGATTCCCGGCCAATGCAATTCCTGTTTTGTGTTGCTACTCTTCCAGCTTTGGGTATCAGCCTTGCAGCAATAACACCCCACTAGGGCTGCAGTATAAGCATATCAGCATTGTTGCTTCAGTGGTAGATTTCTTGCCTGCCACACAGAAGACCGTGGTCCGATTCCCGTCCATTACAATTGCTGTTTTGTGTAGCTACTCTTCCAGCTCTGGGTAACAGCCTTGCATTAATCCTTGCAGTGCTCCTTCATTGCTGAGCTTGACTTGTCATTTACTATCGCCCACCCACTCGTCACATTATGTAAGAAATTAGCGGAGGATAGACCCGCCTTGGTGCATCTATCTGTCTCCAGGCAGCACGCAAGCTATCTTCTTACACACGGCATCTTGCCAGAGTTTAAAAAAAACGTGTGTCTGAGAAGCTTATGAATGGCATGTTTTCAGTCAACATTGACGAGGCCACGGACAAAAGTATGGATAAAATTCTTAATGTACTGGTCCGATTTTATGAAGAGGATGCAGGCAGTGTAAAAACACAGCATCTTGCCAGCAAAAAAGTAAATATTGCGAATGCCTCAGCTTTGATGCTGGAACTAAATGACGTCCTGCACTCATATGGGCTAAAGTGGAGGCAGGTCACCAGTATGCTACTAGACAATTGCGCAGTGATGAGGGGGAAGAAGTTGGGGCTTGAGACCCTAGCTAGAAAGGAGAACCCCAATCTGTTGGACATTTTGGGAGACACTGTCCATATGGTGTCAAATGCGGCTAAGGCTCTCATGAGCCCATTTCAATCAGAGGTGGAAGATTTTTGCTCTGATGTTTATAATGACATAGAGAAGTCCCCAAAGCAGAAGGAGATTTTGCATAATTTCAGAGTTTACTCCATCTCCCCCCCCCAAGAGCTTGATAAGGCCCATTAGTAACCGATTCATTCAGATGCCTGAAGTCTGCAGTAGAATGAATGAACTACTGGATGTACTCGTGGTGCACTACTATCATGTCCTGGACCCAAATGAGGAACACAAATACAGGTAGGCCTAATAAAACTCTTTTTAATAATAACAGGTGTGATGTATTTAATGTTCGTTATTTAGTTTAGTTAGATTAAGCTCATTATGGAATGTACAGGAGGCCTAATGATGCAACATCTTTTGAGATATTTTTTTAAATGGTTATGGTAGGTGTTAGGAAAATAGCAAATTATCAGCATATTAAGGTAATAGGCTATATATATATATATATATATATATATATATATATATATATATATATATATATATATATATATATATGTGTGTGTGTGTGTGTGTGTGTGTGTGTACTACAGAAGGCTTCTTAATCAGGTTTTTGAGCGGCATGACCTCACAACTGAGGAAAAGGCCAGGATAGTAGTTCTTCAGAAAGAGCAGGCAGCAGCGTCCCGGACGGGAACACAAGTTAACCAAGACCGAAAAGATCGCATCTCTGTGCTCATTTCAGAGTTTGACAGAGTAAAAGTCTTGATTCACTTATACAGAGGTATCTTTTGTATGACTAGGCAAACTTAATGCAACTTGAACTTGATGTTGTATTGGTTACATATTTTTGTGTTTTTAGTGTTTGTAGTCCACTAGCACCTGATCTAACAAATTACCTAAGTCATGATACAATGAAACAGTCAGGTCTTTTCTACAGCAACAATAACCAAATTAATGAGAATATGATCAACATTTAAGTACTGTGTGATGTTGTGAAGAACAATGTATCAAGGTAACAGTTTCCTATAATTTACTCCTGTACATGAAAGTGAGTAACATATTCAAAAGCCATCTCTGTAGTCTCATTACAGAGTCTAATCTAATTTTTATTTATCGGAGGATGCAAGACCTAGACTTGATACCTAGAAACATATGATGTCACCTCAAAGGCTATTTTTTGCATTGTGTCAGAAAGAAAAATGCTTTGTTATACAGTCATCTTGGAATATATCAAAAAGTAATTCCCTCTGTTATATGTATGACAGTATGACTAGTGTTCTGATCTAATTAATGTTTTGCTGGAAATAAATTTAGTTGTATTATTATTTAGTTACAGTATATATTGTATTTTAAATACATAATCATACTTTTGTTCAGTTATTTCCCACACCAGTCATGAGTTTTAATTGCTCAAATTGAATTATTTATTTTTTCTTATATTTGCAGGGGTCCTTCTGACATTTCAGAGATTTGTCAAAAAGCTTCAACATGAAAAGCCAATGGTGCATTTGTTGCATGTGGAAATGGTGGCCCTTGTTAAAGAGCTCCTGGGCAAATTTATGAGACCAAAGGCTGTTCCACTGAGTCACAAGGAGATTCTCAAGGTTGATGTACGGAGCAGGGATTTGCAACTGCCAAACCAGAGGCTCTCTGTTGGACAATTCTGCTACAATTCAATGAACAAAGCTCGTGTGGAAAGGAAGGTATGGGTTGGACATATCTATGACTCTCTCAGAGAAGGGTATCTGAGGTCAGCAGAGTTTCTGCTAAAAAACCTTCCCCTGGATAACATCATATCGCCGTCTCTAATTCAATCCGATGCAGTTGTTGGAGCATTCACTACATTAGGAAAGGCCTTGCCAAATGTTGTCCCTCCAGAAGAGATTGGTCAGCTGGTTGAAGAATGTCGGGCCTACCAGATGGATGCGGACATGCTTCTTCGTGTACCAAACTACATTGAAGGGGACTGTCGAGTTGATGTAGACTGGTGGAGCCATGTTGCTTCCTTGAAAAATGCAAAAAGAGGTGTGAGGTATCCCACCCTGTGCAAACTTGTTAAAGCGCTTTTGTCCATTTTTACAGGCCCCTTGGTGGAAGCATCATTCAATTTAATGGATGATATCCTAGAGTCTGACAGGTGCTCCATTAATGTGGAAACATATGAGAGCCTCGCAGTGATCAGGTCCACACTTAAGGCCAGGGACTGGACAGCCTCAACTATGAACATTGACCAGCCTTTAGGGCGATCCTGCCTTTCCTCATTCCAAAACTACCAATTACATTTAAAGAAAACGAAAGAGACTGCACAGGCACTAAAGCAGAAAAGGCTTAGTGAGGCAGCAAGGATTCTGTCCTCAAAGGAGGCAAACAAATTGGCTCAACAGGCCCGAAAAATCAAAAGGCCAGCAAAATCCTCTTCTGCACAAGCCTCCACTTCCTCTGCTCAACAGGCCCTCCTGAAAAAGAGAAGACCACCCCAATCCTCCTCTGCACAAGCCTCCACCACCTCTGCTCAAGCCACCACCACCTCTGCACAAGCCACCAACTCCTCTGGTCAACAGGCCCTGGAAGACCACCCCAACCCTCCTCAGCACCAGTCTCCACATCATCTGCACCAACACAGTTTTTACTCTCTTTTATCAATCCAAAGCATCATCAAACATGTTAAAAAGAAAAGGTTCTGAGGACCCAAAACAATGTTTATCAAAAAGGAAGAAATGAAGGGATGGAGACATGTTTTCCACACTGTCTTTTACAGTTATTTATTTTGTTTTTTTCAGTTCAGTGGTCACCATTTGCATGTTTTGGACCAAAAACTAAGTTCAGAAAGGAAAAAATAAAGGGAAGGAGAAATGTTTTTTTGTTAATCCCATACTGTCTTTTACAGTATACTTATTTATTACGGTTTTTCAGTTGAATGGTGCATATTTTGCAATTAAATTTGTTAAAGAAAAATGAATGTGTGTCCTTTTCATGTCCTTTAGTTAATCAATTCCTGTGTACTTTGGAGTACTATTATTGCCACTTACTGACCTGTCTTGGTATGGCTGTAGCATCTGTAGCATTTACTTCCAGTGATTGTTCTAAGATGGGCTAATAATGTCAATCTAGGCACTGAACATATTGAGAAGAAAATGCTAGGTTTTCTTGAATAATACTGGGGGCATAATGCAAATAGGAAAATATCTAAAAAGAGCCACTTGACAATAATGAAGATCAGGGTTACACATAGGCTGTTAATATATTTGGGCCCAGGGGCCCACAAGTTATGAGTTAAAAGTGCGTTGCATACATAGTACCCCCACCCCTACTCACCTCAGGGGCAAGGAAAAAAAGTTCAGGCTCAGGAATTTTTTCCACTATCAGCCCTGCAACTGTTACGAACAAGACTATATATATATGAAGTGAAACGGGCCGGAGTATAGTAAAAAGGGTTGGAGTGTTGTTCACTTGCTTAACAATTAAAGCAGTTCACATTGAGGTTGCTGATTGTTTGGACATTGACTAACGCATTAATGTATATATACTTATATATAAATATATATACAGTCTTGTATCAGTTATTTATAAAAAAAAAATGGGGGTGGGGGGAATAAACAGGGAGGCTAATAACTCTGACTTCAACTGTATATCTGTGTGTGTATGAGTATATGTATATGGCTACTTTTATACTTTTTTTCGCAAAAGATTCTGACTTTCGTGCAGGATTGATTCTGCTGTCCCATGTCTTCAAAGAAAAAGTTGAGAATTTGATCACACTGGGAGAGGTATGGAACTTAGCTGAACTCTCGCTTTCTAATAGTCTTGATACATGTTTCTTATAGATGGTTAACTTTTTTTTTTTTTTTACTTTTTACAGTGTGATGCTGAGACTCCATACCCAACCATACAATTGGCAGAAACTGACTGGAAAATGGCTTTCTCCAAGAGGGCACAATTTTTTGTCAAAGTGGATGGTGTGGAGGTGTGCAGGGCAATGGGAGCTGAAGAAGGAATCATTGCAGCCTTCAGTGCTTATTATGTATTCAACTTGGCTTATCCACCATATATGAAGAATACACTGACCTTCCTGCAGCATGCCATAGCCAAGATTACTGAGGAGGGTGGCAAGCCCCTTCCAATAACGGTCACCCAAATAATTAATATCCTGTGCTAAAAATGCCACAGCCATATCGATGCACAAGGTGTGGAAGGAAAACCTTCACCTTAATGAAACTAATTCAACATGTTGGCCTGGTTCACAACCATGAACCAAATTTCAACATCACTTGTGGACTGAATGATTGCAAGTCATCTTTTACACTATATAAGTCTTTTAGGCGTCATGTCTATCGAAAACACAGGAAGCTTGTTCTGCCTCGTGATGACCTGGATGCTACTGAAAACATGGACCATGATTTTGAAAACATTGACTGTCACAATGATCTGGAAAATACCAACGAGCTACAGCCTTTGGCAGATGAAATGCCTCCACCTAGTAGGAATGAGCTTTTGGCTAACTTTAAAAAAAATCTCTTCAGTTTAATTCTTAAATGTAGAGAAAAAAATCACATTCCTCAGACTGTCCAGCACGAAATAGTTAATGACATGAATTTTTTATTTTGTTATTTTAAAGAAAATTACGACTCTTTTATTTCTTACCATCTCTTCAAAAAAAATGGGTTCAACATTTCAGAATGTCCTGAAACCAGACAAATGGTACAGTCAAGGGACTTCTTTGAAGAAGCTTCAAAAATTGTTAGCTCTCCACACATGTTAAAAGAGCACTGTAAATCTAAGCTTAGGCTGATTGAACCAGTACATCACATTTTGAGGTCACCGAGTGGACACAAAGTAGGCACCTATTCATATGTACCTATTACTGAGGTTTTAACTAACTACTGCTCACGTGACGACATATTTGATGAAATTCAGACAAATAACTATTTACACAAAGATCCAGATTACCTAAATGACTACACAAATGGTACATGTTTCAAGGAACATTCCTACTTTAAAGTCAACCCACATGCTTTAGAATTTGACGTTGTCAACCCGCTAGGTTAAAAAAAAGCAAGCACAAGCTTTGTGCTTTTTACTATACTGAAAGCAACCTTAAACACTCCTCAAAACTGAAGCACATTCACCTTGCTTTATTAGTATGACAAACCTTTGTAAAAAACTGTGGATTAGCAACCATTTTAAAACCAATGTTGGATGACCTGAAAAAACTTGAACGTGAAGGGTTCATGATAACTGTAGGTGGGATTGAGCAGACTGTTCATGCTGCACTAGCAACATTTTCGGCAGACAATCTTTCAGCACATATGTTAGCTGGTTTTACGATGTCATTTAACTCTGCTAGAGTTTGCCGCTATTGCATGGCAACCCACACAGACGTAAAAGATAAATTTACTGAAAGTGATTTTGTTTTAAGAACTCCAGAGGAACATCTCTACCATCTAACATGCATTGAAAACGCAAATGATCGAAGAACATATGGTGTAAACTATTCATCACCATTTAGTGAATTGAACTATTTTGACGTGACAGACATTTCCACCTGATATAATGCATGATTTGTTGGAGGGAGTTATTCCTCTAATAATAAAACTTGTTCTGAGCTGGGCTCACAAAGAAAAACATATCACTATTAAGGAGTTAAATGATTAACTTGAGCAACTCTCCATTGGTCAAAATGACAAAAAAAAAAACAAAAAAAAAACAGTGCATTTGTCAGAGCGAAGCTTACACAAATCTGGAATTGCTGGGTCTGCCTCACAAAATGGTTTTTGTTTAGGATTTTGCCATTTTTAAATGGCACACCGTATTCCTCCCAACAGTAAACAGTGGAATGTTTTTCTGTTGTGTTGTGACATTGTTGACATTGTAATTGCCCCAAGAGTGAAAAGGGAAAACCTGGCAATGTTAGATACACTGGTGTTTGAGTTTTTGACACAGCTAAGGGATGTTTTTGGGGATGTTGTGACACCCAAGTGTCATTTTTTGATACATTACTCAAGACTAACATCTATATTTGAACCTTTGCGCTTGCTTTGGTGCATGCGTTTTGAGGCTAAACACCAGTATTTTAAGAATGTTGCTAGCAGCTGTAGAAACTTTATTAACATTGCCAAAACCTTAAGTGAGAGGCACCAAATGAAACAATGCTGGGAATTTTCCACACCTTGTATTCTTGATGAGTTTGAGTGCACTGTTAGACCTTACTAGGTTTTTTTACAGTAGAATACTGGCAACACTGTTGCCAGCCACTCACTGTAAAAGTTTGGTTACAGTAAGTAACTGGCAACAGTGTTGCCAGTTAATTACTGTAACTGAACTATTACAGTGAGTGGCTGGCAACAGTGTTGCCAGTAATTTACTGTAACTGAACCATTACAGTGAGTAGCTGGCAACAGTGTTGCCAGTTAATTACTGTAATAGAGCAGCAGTGGTAACTAACTGGAAACTGTGTACAGTTAATTACTGTATTGTAGTGTTACAAATCACAGCATTATACTGCATACACATTAATAGTATGTCATATATAGTTATTGTAGTGTTACTAAAATTAATTAGTATTCTTAGCTGTTATTTAAAAATAGAAGGCATAACATTTTTCAGACAAATTTATTTTATTGTTTTGGCACCAAACAAATAAATAACAGAAAAAGTATAACAAAATTAAGAAATCAGCAGATATAAATATTGTCTTGCATATAACAGGTCTGCACAGTAAGGCTGCGGTCACATTAACCTTTAAGCATGCAAAATTCTGTCATACTGCACTGCGAAGTGGAATTAAACAAAGCGAGTAGTGGAATTAAACAAAATAATTAGAGATTGAAAAAGCAAGCCAGAGAGGTCATGTTTTGATCTTTGATTGGTATCAAGCAATCACATGATGTGATTTTGCATGTCAGCGTTCTCCAAGCTTGAACTTTTCAATGCTGCGAATTATGAAATGTCACATGAGCTATCATTCCAGGTCAGCAGTACTCACATGCGTATGAATGGAAGTCTGTAGGGAGTAAAGTTCAGTGTGACCGGGGGCCTGTTTCAGAAAGGAGGTTAAGTGAAAACTCAGAGTATTTTAACCCTGAAATGAGAGAAACTCTGGGTTTTCCGTTTCAAAATGGCAGGTTTGTTAAACTCGAGAAAGCAGGGTAAGTCAAGCCTGTTTCTGAAAGAAAGGTAACTTTAACTCAGAGTCAGTTACCGTGGTAACTTACTCTGTGAATCTAACCTGGTCCGGAGCAGGTTTTATTCTCTAAACTCTGAGTTTCTGTCGGTCTCCTCCCCTTTTTTAAAGATGAAGCAGTATTTCTCGCCTTAGCCTTACGTCTCCACACACCTATTTTAGAGCTCATTTTGGAGATGTGCATAAAAACGATTGATAGAAACGTCATGATTCGCATAACTTTTGAAAATACGCATAATAAAACATGTGCATAACTGAGTAGGTTAAACTTTTATTTGATAAGAAAAGATGCGCATGAACTATGAAGGAAACACTTAACAAATTACAGTATGTGCATTAAAAAAAAAAGGTTTGTTAGAGATGATAATGAAAATGTGTGTGAATGGACAAACCAGCAGACTGAGCACACTGTAGAACATCTTAAATGTTGTTTTGGTCATTCTAAAATGCCTTAACTGTTTCAGTATTAGCGTATATTATTAACTACCTCCGAGCGTCTCAAGCGTGTCAAGATCACCGCGTCTCATGGCTTCAAACGCCCCCACGTGTTTATTGTGTGTCAGCATTGTCGTCTGAGGTGCAAGTACATTTATTAAATAAAAAATAATTGGCGCAGCTTCTTCTACCACAGTAAATTCTGTTTTTACTGTTGATATTTGTTCATCAGAAAGTGACGATTTTGTTCTCTTTGACTTGTTCAATAAAAATCGCTGCTTTATTCGCATCTTTTAGGCGTTATTCCAGTTTTGCACAAATTTATGTAATATATTTGGATGGAAACAGATATTGCCTACATTTTTGTCACACACAGAACAAAGTCACGTACGAGAATGGCTTGTCCTTTTTTTCATAAATAATTAGCTTAACCGTTGACATGTACTGTTTCTAGATTAATAGGATTATTATTCTTTCTAAAAAGTATTTTTAGCACTGCTTACTCTCTAAATGTTATATCAACCTCTATCACTTGATAAATAAAAAGGCAGACACACAAGTGCACTATTAAATCTATTAAAACTGCTAAACATGTATAAAAGTTTAGAAACATTTTATAAACGTCACACATTACATTACTTATTTTATTATACTTAAATATTTAAATACTTTAAATTAAAAATTACGCATTAACTTGAGCAGATGTTTTCTCACGCTAACTGTCTCTGTTTCACTGATGGTTGCTTCTTTTTAAATATATAGACTCATATTTGATATAACTTTGCATGAGCAGATCAAATTCAGTCGGAGAAAGAAATGCTGATCTCTTTTTTTTAAGATGTTGCCATAGTCACTCGTAATATCTGTGCTCCATTAATAAGGCCTTTTTATAGTCAAGGTGTGCGCGCTTAACTCTGAGTTGGTCTACTCAAAGTTGATTGATCTAACTCAGATCAGCTATTCTGAAACCGAAAACTCTGAGTTTTTAATCTCTCGGTAAATCAACTCAGAGTTCAAGTTTAAACTCCGAGTTGTTTGAACCTCCTTACTGAAACAGGCCCCGGGACTTTAAGCTGTAACTCTAATTAAACACACCTGATCAAACTAATTAAGGCTTGTTAGAAATCTACAGGTAATGTTGAACCAGGGTGGGAGCTAAACTCTGCTGCTGCAGTTCTCCAGGAACTTGGAGTTTGACCCCATGGTATATAGCAGGGGTGCTCAATCCTGTTCCTGTATATCTATCTTCCTGCAGATTTCAGTTGCTACCCATATCAAACACACCTGCCTGTAATTATTACGTGGTGTTCAGGTCCTAATTAATTGATTTAGGTGTGTTTGATATGGATAAAAACTGAAATCTGCATGAAGGTAGATCAGCAAATGAACAGCAAAAAACACAAAATAATTATTTTAAAGTTTTAAATAATTAAAAACTGTGTCAAATCTCAATAAAAAGTTTAAAATAATTATAAAAAATAAAAATAAAGTTGGCAACACCGAAAAACCAAAAGATCCAATCTTTTATTGTTATAATTATCTCATGACAACAAACTTTTTTATTGTTTCTAATATAAATTCATAAACACTGCTCTGAAAAATACTTAGCAACAAACTCACAACCTGGGACCGGACAGTGGACCTTTTGTGTGTAGATGGCTATGTGTATCATGTTTTTGTGATTCCCTGTGATGATGTGCACATGTTACCTTACTGAGATGATGGAATTTAAATTTGGCTTAGTTGCCAGAAAGATACATACAACTGTTAGCATCTGTACAATATGGCCGTATGCAATATCCAATAAATACATATACTTAAACAAAAGTAATGTTAAAAGTTATATAAGGAGAGGCTAACTAGCTAATAATGTAGCTTTCAAGTACACAGTTCAAGATAACAGCAATATAAGTTAAAACACAGCCTTATTTTAGAAACCCTCAAAAACATTTGAACACATTTTACTTACTCATTGTAGATTCTTATTTAAAGCCTAAAACATATCAGACTCTACATCTGAATTGATGGACAGAGAATAGAGCACACTCAGCAGTAAACAAATCAAACACCTGGCTCCCTTAAAGGGCCGGCATTTTCTGAAAACTCTTTCTAACACCTTTGTGTTTAGAATAAGACAGACAATCTGTGGGAGTGTGTGGTGATGCCTAAATCATTATTTTCTGCCTTTAAAATGCACATCTCTATAAATAGCAACAAAAAAAATCAGAGAAGATGGGACAGTAATGGTTGAACAGTAATTTGCTATTTATTGTCAGTTACTATCTGTAATGAGTACATAAAGTAAATTACTGGAATTTATTCTTTGCACTACACAATTTCATACAAAGTCTACTCCTTTTATAGTAAAATAATATGTGTTAATAAATAATAAATGTTTCCTTTTATTACAGCAAAACACTGGCTATTTTACAGTTATTTACTGCACATACAACAGAGTAACAGTGCAGTTATACTAATTAAACACACCTGATCAAACTAAATCTAAAGGTAGTGTGTTGAAGCAGGGCTGGAACTAAATTCTGCTGGGCTGCGGCCCTTCAGGAGTTTGACATTTAGGAATTGCCTACATTTATCACAATCATGCACATATCATTGAATAAAAACAAAAAAAATATAAAAACTTCATCCAAAGCAAAAAAATAAATAAATAATCTGATCCTCATGTTGTTCCAAACCTGTAGTAATAATAATAATTAAAAAAAAACAAATAACCTGATTAATACATTTATTTAGGAAAGCCTTTATACTATACTGTTAATGCCACTTTTACCTACTTCATTTGAAGTTTTCAAACAAATTCATTGAGTCTCTGCAAAAATGTATGTACATGCTGTTTAAGATATTTTTTAAATAACACATTTTTACTAGTTATTTAGCAAAATACTAATACTCAGCTTAAAGTGCAATTTAAAAGCTTAACTATAGGCTAAACTAGGCAAATTAGATTAATTATAGAAAAGTAAACAAAGTTATAAAAATGATTGTGATAGTTTGGTTGCTTTGTGTGAATATTTTTGCCTTTAAATGCATCTCGTCGATATCTTTACTTTTTAATTAGCTCTGTGACATTGACATTGGTTGACTCCTGATACTCAATGTTAAAAACATTAAAGGAACCAAAGAAAACACAGAGATGGCTGCAGAGAAATTTAGCTTATCATCAATGCATTGTCTCACTTTCTCCTCAATACTGACCATTCACATACCGAAACTGAACAGTAAATATATATATATATATATATATATATATATATATATATATATATATATATATATATATATATATATATATATATATCAATATATATATCAATATATATATCAACATAAAGCATCAGAGTACATGGGGTAATAATGGTTGAGCAGTAATTTACCATTTATTATCACAGTAACTATCTGTAATGAGTACATAATGTAAATTACTGTAATTTATTCTTTGCACTACAAAATTTCATACAAATCCTGCTTTCCTTTTTACAAATACTGTTTCCTTTTATTACAGCAAAACACTGGCTATTTTACAGTTATTTACTGCATAATCTACAGTAAGGGTTAACAGTGTAGGTAGTAGGTAGGAGTATAGAGACTCCGTTATCATCACTCCCATTAGACCTACAGACAATTCTCACAAACATACACTCTATGGAACATTTCAACATTCAGCGCGTTTCAAATGTGACTGTTGATAGTGTGAGGTATGCATTAAAAGATGTATTCATAGTTGACTATGTCCATGCAGAAGAAATTCCCCTATTCTTCCAAATTAAATACATTTTAAATGTAAACACTGAATGGTTGCTGTAACGTTCCCTTGCAGAACGTATTTTGGATAAGTGTGTGCGTTCGTTTGTATGTGGGTGTGTCGTTTCATGCATGTGTTACAGGTACGAACGGCATTGGAGGATCCGCATTTCGTGCTGATGACGTTGGCCGCTGATGCTGGGTTTGCGCCACCAATCGCTGGTTGGCGTAGCGTTTAAAAGCCGAGCCCAAACTGCAATGGCGATCTCTCTCTCTCTGTCTCTTTCCTTCTCGCCACTTCTCGCTCTTATTCTTTCTGTGGGTCTCTGTGAGGACAGTCTCTCTTGCGAGGGCTAGTCTGAGAGAATGTGTTTTGCTTGTTTAATGCTCTTGTCTAAAGTTTGCGATTTAACAATGTTTGTGAAATTGTCCAGTTAACTGACATGTTTGAGTGATGCCTCGGAGAGGTGTAGGAGTGAGTAAGTCGCGCGATATACATATACAACACTCAGATTGATATTTTGTATTAGTTCATTAGGTTCAGGAGAATGTGCTGTTTTCTGTATGTTTTGTTTTTAGTTAGAGCAGTTTAGTTAAGACGTTTGGTACGTTGAAGATGTTTCTTTTCATGCTTTTCTTTTCATATTTAGTTTAGTTTGGTGAAAACAGTTACTGAGTTTTGTTATATTTATTTCTTTGATTTAAGCACATTCAACTACTTCCTCTCCCCCCAGGTAATTCATTATTTAATCATTGTAAATATTTTTCTTTCACTGTATAATATATTTTCACTGGTTTTCATGGGATATATGGGCAATAAATAATTGCAGTGATTATTTGATTCAGTTTATTTCTTTCTCCATCCGCTTGTCACACACATTGAACTAATGTATGTTATTGTCATCTACTCCTAGTTTAATATTAACATCTAAAAGGACGTAACATATAATTGGGGGCTCATCCGCGATCTATTTAAATTATTTAAAATCTTAATTTAGTCCCGGATAATAGTTTTGTGTGTGTGTGTACTCGGATGGTGTAGAGAAAAAAGGAGAAAAACTTTGACAGTGAAATAGTATCATTTTCTCTCTTTGCAATTTTGGTCTTTTGTAAGTAAGTAGGCTATTTGTGAGAATTTAGACAATGAGTACTTTTGATTTAGAAACATTTGTTGCTAATCCGATATTGGAAGTTTTTGAGCGATGTAGGAAAGACGATTTATTGCAGATAGGTGAACACTATCGCATTCCTGTTGTGAGGCAGTCTTTAAAGCGCCTTATTAAAGACGAGGTTTAAAGCACTTGATTAAACACAAAATTTTAAATTTACCTGATGCGGATGGCGATAAGGCTGGTGCAGAGGCTGTAGAACACAGTTCTGATAATTTAGTGGATGCGGAGAAGGAGACGGGTGAGTATGCCGAGGTGGAGACCGAGGCAAAGACTGGCTTGCCGCCCTTCCATCCATTTTCCCCGACTTCACTTGAGTCTGGGGGTGATGCGAGGCTAAAGGTCCGCCTGGCTCGCATGCAGATTGAAGCTCAAGAGCGAGCTGAGACGCGCCACGCCGAGATGAAGCTGCGCCTGGATATCCGTAAATTGGAAATCGACGCGGAGACACAGGTAAAACTTAGACAGCTCGAGTTAGACTCGATGAAGGTTGGTTCTGGCCGATCTGTACAGTTAAATCCTGTAAGTCCTGCTGCTAATGATAATTCGGCAAGTTTTTTGAGTGATGTTTCGTCTAGTGCTTTTGATATTAGTAAGCATATTGCTTTAGTGCCTCACTTCAGAGAATCCGAAGTGGATTCCTATTTTGCTGTGTTTGAGCGTGTGGCTGCCGCACTTCATTGGCCTAAAGAAGTTTGGTGTCTTTTGCTACAGTGTAGATTAGTCGGTAAGGCACAGGAAGTTTGTTCTGCTTTAACTTTGGAGGAGAGTTTGAAATATGATTCAGTTAAGAGCGCTGTTCTCCGCGCATATGAGTTAGTGCCTGAAGCATATCGACAACGTTTTAGAAACCAAAAGAAAAATGCACAGCAAACATTCGTAGAATTTGCCCGTGACAAGGGAGTTCTTTTTGATAAATGGTTGGCTGCTAACAATGTGAGAGATTTTAATGCGCTGCGAGAATTGATGCTTCTGGAGGATTTTAAAAATTGCCTGCCTGAGAGAATTGTCACATATCTTAATGAACAGAAAGTCACGACTTTGTCACAAGCCGCAACTCTTGCGGATGAGTATGTGTTAACGCACAAGAGCGTGTTTTCTGTACCCCGACCTGACAAGACATTGAGTTCCTTCACGGCTCAAAATTCCGCACGTCCAAAAAGTAGTTCACCAACGAATAAAGAGATTAGAGAGTGTTTTTACTGCCACAAAATCGGGACATTTAATTTCCGAATGTTTAGTGCTTAAACGAAAAAATCAGCAAGGGCAAATGAAACCAGCAGCTTTTGTGAAAACTTTGTCTGAACTTGACTCTAGTGAAAATGAAATTGACGCTGGCTTTAAGCCATTTTTAATGAAGGGGCTGATTTCTGTGAATGGAAATACTGAAGAGCAGAAAGAAATTAAAATCTTGAGGGACACTGGCGCACTTCACTCGTTTTTAATTTCTGATGCACTTCCTTTATCTGATCAGACTTACTGTGGATCCAACATTCTAGTTCAGGGAATTGAGATGGGTGTTTTAACGGTGCCTTTGCATCGAATTCACTTGCAGTGTGATTTGATTTCAGGTTTTGTCAAAGTTGGTGTACGTCCTTCCTTTCCTGTCAAAGGTGTTGCGTTTATTCTCGGAAATGACTTGGCCGGGGATAAAGTTTCATCTTTGCCTGAAGTGGTTGATAAACCTGATTGTTTTATCCCTGCTGATGACATTTCTAACACGTTTCCAGAAGTATTTTCAGCGAATGTAGTCACTTGTGCCCAAAAACGCAGAATTGGAGAAGAAATAATATTATCTGATTCATTTTTGCCACCTTTGTTTACTGAGAAAAATCCTGTTTCGGTCGATTTGAAAAGTTTTAAAGGTGCTGAGAAAGAAACGCGCTCCGACAATACTCCGCCCACAGATGCGCCCGAATGTGATCTTTTATCTGAACCTATTTCGCACGAACGAATTAAAAATGCACAACGAGATGATGAGTCCTTAACGAAATGTTTTTCTGCGGCTGACAAAGATTTTAAACAAACGAAAAATAACCTGAGTGTATACGTGATTGACAATGGATTATTGTTGCGTAAATGGCGTCCTAGCAGAGATGTAGAGAACGAATGGGAGGTTGTTTGTCAGATTGTTCTGCCTACAATTTATCGAGAACAAGTGCTAAATTTGGCCCACGATCACCCTTTATATGGTCATTTAGGTGTGACAAAAACTTACAAGCGCATTCTTAAACATTTCTTCTGGCCTGGCTTAAAGAAGGATGTTGTTTCTCACTGTCGCACTTGTCATGTTTGTCAGGTCACTGGCAAACCAAATCAAAAGATTCCACCAGCACCACTTGTTCCGATCCCTATTGTTGGCGAACCATTTGAGCACGTCATTTTGGATTGCGTTGGTCCTCTTCCAAAGACGAAAGCAGGTAATCAGTTTTTATTAACTATTATGTGCTCTGCAACCCGCTTTCCCGAAGCCATCCCGCTTAGGAAAATCACTGCACCTGTTGTGATCAAAGCAATGATCAAATTTTTTTCTACTTTTGGGTTACCAAAAATCGTACAAACAGATCAAGGTACGAATTTTCTGTCAAAAGTGTTCACGCAAGTTTTAACCTCATTAGGCATAAAGCACCGAACATCAAGCGCGTATCATCCTGAAAGTCAGGGAGCTATCGAACGTTTTCATCAAACACTAAAATCCATGTTGAGAAAATATTGCATGAGCTCTGAAAAAGACTGGGATGAAGGAATACCATTAATGTTGTTTGCAATTCGTGAATCTACTCAGGAGTCATTAGGGTTTTCTCCGGCAGATTTAACATTCGGCCACGTCTTTCGCGGGCCTCTTAAAGTGCTGAAAGATGGGATGTTAAATGAAAAATCAAAAGGAGTAAATATTTTGGATTTTGTTAGCCGTTTTAGAGAACGTTTGCACAATGTTTGTACTCTTGCACGTGAGTCACTGTCCGTAGCTCAGGAGGACATGAAAGGATGGTATGACAGGAAAGCTGTTGTCCGTGACATTAAACCTGGCGATGATGTTTTAGTACTGCTACCGGTACCCAGTTCAGCGTTGTCCGCTCGTTTTTCTGGCCCCTATAAGGTGTCGAAAAAACTGAGTGAAACTGACTTTGTGATAAATACACCTGATCGAAAAAGAAAATTTCGCACCTGTCACATTAACATGCTCAAGTTGTATTACCCTAGGAAAGTGTCTGGTAATTTCGAAAAGGAACAACTTGCTGCTGTTTCCTCTGATCCCTTAGTTGCTGCTGTCACTGCTGTGTGTGACTCTGCTGATGTGAGTGAGCTGCCTTCTCTGGGTGAGTGTCACAATGATGATGATGATGATGACTTTACGTTTCGTAATGACTTGACGATGTGTGGTAGACTTTTGAATTCGGAGATCCTTGATAATTTGCCAGATTATTTTAATACTTTGTCAGAAACACAGAGAAGTGATTTGATCAAACTGTTGCGAGAATATCCGATGCTGTTTAGTGATGTGCCGACTCAAACTAACGTGCTACAGCATGATATTCAAGTGACATGCGATCATCCTATTAAGCAACATGCTTACAGAATAAATAATGTAAAACGTTCTGTGATGAAAGACGAAGTTGATTATCTGTTAAAAAATAATCTAGCAGAGTATAGTCATAGTCCCTGGAGCTCTCCGTGTCTGCTTGTGCCAAAAGCTGACGGTACATTCCGTTTTTGCACGGATTATCGTAAGGTAAATTCCGTAACTGTGCCAGATAGTTATCCATTGCCCAGAATGGAAGACTGTATTGACAATTTGGGTTCGGCGAAATTTGTCACGAAGTTAGATCTACTCAAAGGATTTTGGCAAATACCATTATCTCCGCGAGCTGCGCAAATTTCAGCTTTCGTTACACCGGATAACTTCCTACAATACAAAGTAATGGCTTTCGGGTTACGAAACGCTCCCGCAACTTTCCAGCGCCTCGTAAACATCGTATTGTCTGGAGTTCCAAATTGCCATGCATACCTCGATGATTTAGTAATTTATTCCTGTGACTGGGATGAGCATTTGTCTGCACTTCGTACTGTTTTTAAACGGTTATCTGACGCTTTGTTGACTATTAATTTAGCCAAGTGTGAATTTGGAAAAGCAACAATTACCTATTTGGGCAAAGAAGTAGGTCAAGGTCAAGTTCGTCCTGTGAGTGCCAAAGTGACAGCTATAGCTGAGTTTCCTATTCCTACAACGAGACGCGAGTTGCGCCGCTTTTTAGGAATGGCTGGTTATTAAAGGAGTTTCTGTCGTAATTTCTCGACTGTTGTTTGTCCCTTGACTAGCTTGCTGAGTCCAAAAGCTGATTTTGTATGGTCTGATGCATGCCAACAGGCTTTTGAGAGTATTAAGTTGTTGCTTACTTGTGCACCTGTTCTTGCCGCACCTGACTTCTCACGTCCATTTAAAATAGAAGTTGATGCCAGTTCTTTGGGTGCTGGCGCTGTGCTTGTCCAAGAAGATGATGTTGGCTTTGATCACCCAATCTGTTACTTTTCACGTAAGTTTAATAGACACCAACGTAATTATTCCACCATTGAGAAGGAAGCTTTAGCTTTGATTTTGGCGTTGCAGTTCTTTGAGGTTTACGTGGGTTCATCAGTTTTGCCTGTTACAGTATACACTGACCACAATCCTCTAGTGTTTCTGTCTAGAATGTACAATCACAATCAACGCCTTATGCGTTGGTCGTTGATTGTACAAAATTTTAACTTAAACATAAAGCATAAGAAAGGATCTGAAAATGTCATTGCTGACACTTTATCTAGAGCTTAATGTTGCTTTATGTTTAGTCTTAAGAGGGTGAGTGTAACGTTCCCTCGCAGAACGTATTTTGGATAAGTGTGTGCGTTCGTTTGTATGTGGGTGTGTCGTTTCATGCATGTGTTACAGGTACGAACGGCATTGGAGCATTTCGTGCTGATGACGTTGGCCGCTGACGCTGGGTTTGCGCCACCAATCGCTGGTTGGCGTAGCGTTTAAAAGCCGAGCCCAAACTGCAATGGCGATCTCTCTCTCTCTGTCTCTTTCCTTCTCGCCACTTCTCGCTCTTATTCTTTCTGTGGGTCTCTGTGAGGACAGTCTCTCTTGCGAAGGCTAGTCTGAGAGAATGTGTTTTGCTTGTTTAATGCTCTTGTCTAAAGTTTGCGATTTAACAATGTTTGTGAAATTGTCCAGTTAACTGACATGTTTGAGTGATGCCTCGGAGAGGTGTAGGAGTGAGTAAGTCGCGCGATATACATATACAACACTCAGATTGATATTTTGTATTAGTTCATTAGGTTCAGGAGAATGTGCTGTTTTCTGTATGTTTTGTTTTTAGTTAGAGCAGTTTAGTTAAGACGTTTGGTACGTTGAAGATGTTTCTTTTCATGCTTTTCTTTTCATATTTAGTTTAGTTTGGTGAAAACAGTTACTGAGTTTTGTTATATTTATTTCTTTGATTTAAGCACATTCAACTACTTCCTCTCCCCCCAGGTAATTCATTATTTAATCATTGTAAATATTTTCCTTTCACTGTATAATATATTTTCACTGGTTTTCATTGGATATATGGGCAATAAATAATTGCAGTGATTATTTGATTCAGTTTATTTTTTTCTCCACCCACTTGTCACACACATTAAACTAATGTATGTTATTGTCATCTACTCCTAGTTTAATATTAACATCTAAAAGGACGTAACAATATATATATATATATATATATATATATATATATATATATATATATATATATATATATATATATATACAACAGTTCTGTCTGGTTCTCAAATCTGATTGGCTGATAGTCGTGCAATATTCTGCAATATCAGAACTCCTACAGCCTCTTTACCCTTTGTATATTACTCCGCCCACATACAGCCAGCAAAAAGCAGACACTACAGATCTAAAGTTTAAAAGTTGCTTGCTCAGCTGTTTAACTGACAGCTTATGATTTGAATCCAATGTGGAAGAAAGTAGTTCCACATACAAAAGGGTTTTTGAAAATCTCTGTGATTTTGTTTATACACAATTATGCCGTCAAAGTGTTGTATAAACGCAATATCACACTCGTAGCACTGCTACTCGTGTGATATTGCTCATATATATATATATATATATATATATATATATATATATATATATATATATATATATATATATATATATATATATATACATATATTTACGCGTGTCTGTGTGATGAATGTAAAATTTGGCCCGGGACAAAGTTTTTTTTTTTTTTTTTTTTTTTTTTTTTTTTTTTGCATCTGGCCCTCGGCCCAACACGTTTGGACACCCCTGGTCTAGGGGTATGATTCTTGCTTTAGTTGCGTGAGGTCCTGGGTTCAAATCCCGGATAAGCCCTTGCAGTTCCCTGTTGTTTAGAGGGACATCTTAGTGTTCACAGAGGCCTGTTTCAATGCCAGTTTGCAAGCATTAGATGTCATCTAATGAAGGTCTTGGTTCCATGGTGTAATGGTTTGCACTCTGGACTTTGAATCCAGTGATCCAAGCTCAAATCTTGGTGGAACTTGCAGCTTCAAATCAATGAAATGAATGAGACCTATTTCAATCTTCTTTTGAAGAATTTCAGTTTGTCACCAGATAGTGTCGCGACATAAACATTCCTTGCATAGTAGCTTGCTGGTCTAGGAGCATGATTCTCGTTCATGCCGTGAGAAATCCCAAGTTCAAATTTTGGTTGAGCCCCTACACTTGTCTGCTGTTTTGTAAGGGTGTTGTGGCTTACACAGTAAAATTGTTGCATTCAATGGCTCGTTGGTCTAGGGATATGAATCTCGCTTAGGGTGCGAGAGGTCCTGGGTTCAAATCCTGGATGAGCCCTTGCAGAAGTCCTGGGTCCAAATAAAGAACAATCCCTGCTTCAATGCTTGAGCTTTTGAAGGTATGTTCTGACTCAACTGTTAAATAAGGATTTATGACCATCTGCTGCTTCTGATGCCATGTAAAATGTAGAAGCTTTGCTGGATCGTTGGTCTGGGGGAATGATTCTCGCTTCGGGTGCGAGAAGTCCCGGGTTCAAGTCCCTGATGAGCCCTTACAATTCTCTGTTGTTTTACAGGGCATTTTGGCTTTCATAAAAACGTCTTTTGAAGAATTCCAGTTTTTCAGCAGAAAGTGTCACCACATAAAACATTCCTTGCATAGTAGCTTGCTGGTCTAGGAGCATGATTCTCGTTCATGCTGTGAGAAATCCCAGGTTTAAATTTTGGTTGAGCCCTTACAGTTGTCTGCTGTTTTGTAAGGGCGTTGTGGCTTACACAGAGGCCTTTTTTCTGAGAATGCTGGTTTGTCAGCAAATAGTGTTGCCAAGTAAAGTCTGGGTGCAAGAGGTCCTGGGATCAAATACCCATATAAGTCTTGCAGAAGTCCCGGGTCCAAATGAAGCACAATCCCTGCTTGAGCTTTGGAAGGTATGTTCTGGCTCAATTGTTAAATAAGGATTTATTACCGTCTGCTGCTTCCGATGCCATCTAAAATATTCAGGCTTTTGTGGCTCGTTGATATAGGGGTATGATTCTCGCTTTGGATGCGAGAGGTCCTGGGTTCAAATCTGGGACAAGCACTTGCAGTTCTTTGTTGTTTTGAGATGCCATCATGGTTTTTCCAGGAGCCTGTTTCAATGCCAGATTGCAAGCATAAGATATCCTTTAATGAAGGTATTGTGTCATGGTATAATGGTTAGCACTCTGGATTTAGAATGCAGTGATCCGAGCTCAAATCTTGGTGGAACTGTTTTCCTTCTTTCTTTGCAAATGAAATGAATGAGACCTATTTCAATCTTCTTTTGAAGAATTCCAGTTTGTCAGCAGATAGTGTCGCGACATAAACATTCCTGTCACTAATTAGTGAGTGGTTCGGATACTATGTGCTGAGATAGCTATTTCATGCTATTACGATCCTCTTACACCAATTACTTACATAATGATATGTGTGTTTTTGCCATGCAGCTTAAATCTGTGTAATAGATAAGATCAATTTACCTCACTGAAGCTACTGGATTTAAAAAAAAAAAAAAAAAAAAAAGTATAAGCAAACAAGTGACTCAACTTGTCGGTCTAGGGCTGCGACTTTTTTTGAGCAGGAGAAGTCCCGGGTCCACATGAGGCACAAGCCCTGCTTCAACACTTGAGCTTCTTAAGGTATATTCTGACTTGATTGTTAGATAAGGATTTCTGACCATCTGATGCTTCTGATGCCATGTGAAATGTTCACACTTTAGTGGCTCGTTGGTCAAGGGCTATGATTCTTGCTTTGGGTGCGAGAGGTCCTGGGTTCAAATCCCAGACAAACCCTTGCGGATGTCCTGTGTTTTACAGGGCATTATGGCTTTCATAAAAACGTCTTTTGAAGAATTCCAGTTTGTCAGCAGACAGTGTCGCCACATAAAACATTTCTTGCATAGTGGTTGGCTGGTCTAGGAGTATGATTCTCTTTCATGCTGTGAGAAATCCCAGGTTCAAATTTCGGTTAAGCCTTTACAGTTGTCTGCTGTTTTGAAAGGGCGTTGTGGCTTACACAGAGGCCTTTTTCTGAGAATTCCGGTTTGTCAGCATATAGTGTTGCCTTGTAAAGTTGCTGTTTTGCAGTGGCTTGTTGGTCTAGGGGTATGATTCTCGCTTAGGGTGCGAGAGGTCCCAGGTGCAAATGAAGCAAAAGCCCTGTGTAACACTGCCCTTGTATGGCTCCTATTATATATGTTGACTAGTGTATTTTTATAATGGAGACCAACGCTAACTATTAGAATTCTTTTTGGACCAGAATTTAAAGGTAGGATTCGACTCACTGGAGCAAAAGAACAATACTTATAGAGATAATAGTGTAATCTAATTTTAAGATTAATAAATGAATCATATAAATTCACAAAACAAACTGATGCAAAATATGTTGTATTGTTTTGCTTAATGCACTTTTGAGATTTAAAAGAAAGAAAACAAATAAAACCAATATAAAACAGTATAATACAACAGAGAATGTGAATAGTAAATTCAACAACAACAAACTGCTATAAACATAAATGCAAAGTCCAGTTTCAAAGTTCCAAACAATCCCTAAATTGTAATTTCAGATTGCAAAAACAAAGTCTTTGTTAAAAGTAAAGATGAACTTTTAATATAAAGTCTCTGTTTGAAGCCAAAGTGTCCAGTTAAATTTCTCCTTTCAAAAATTTGGACGAAAAAAAATAAACAGTCCAAGGAAAAAATATTTAAATTGTTTCCATGAAAAATATCCTTGTAGAAAACACGAGGAGAGGAAAAAAAAAAACAACTCTCTTAACAAATTAGTTTGGTCCTACCAGATTATCAGATTTCACTCTCTTTTACCCAGTTCAGGCACGTATCAGTGGGATGGCTCACCAGTCCAGACCAGAATATGAATATTCAGCCAGGACGATCTCAGGATGACCGTTCTCAACCAAGAACAACACCGGCAGTAGTGAGGAGGACAAAAAACACACACACAAAAAAAAAAAAACGGCCAAAGACAGTAATTAGTGAAGGATAAAGTTGAATCAAGTCTATTTAGTCAGTTTTCTATTGATGTACTATAAACTGGTTGTTAGATCACTAGCTCTCGTCTGCTCGTTAGCTCTCCAGCTCTCACTTGCTCGTTAGCTCTCGTGTGCTCGTTAGGTCTCCAGCTCTCACTGCTTGTTAACTCAATATCTCTCTAGTTCTCGGTTGTTTGTTAGCACTATATCTCTAGTTCTCGGTTGCTTGTCAACTCGCTACCTCTCTAGCTCTCGTTTGCTTGTTGGCACTATCTGCTTGTGCTTTTCGTCCGCATGTGCGGGGGCGGAGCTAACTGCTCACTTCTCCAATCAAGATCAGGTACGAAAATATTTGTTAATACCTTTAATTACACAGCGATCTTTCTGCTTTTTATTCACTTATTATTAAAGTATTAATAATAAAATAATATAAATAAATAATAAAAATAATACTTTCTAAAATGATTATTAGTGACCTAGATTTAGGATCTGGGTTCCACCTGCTTCAATGCTTAAGCTTTTGAAGGTATGTTTCTGACTCAATTGTTAAATAAGGATTCATGACCATCTGCTGCTTCTGATGCCTTGTGAAATATTCAATCTTTTGTGGCTTGTTGGTCTAGGGGTATGATTCTCGCTTGAGGTGTCAGATGTCTTGCGTTCAAATCCCAGACGAGCCCTTCCAGTTGATGTTCACAGAAGCCTGTTTTAATGCCAGTTTGCAAGCATTAGCAATGTTATGTGTGTTTTTGCCATGCAGCTTAAATCTGTGTAATGGATAAGATCAATTTACCTCACTGAAGCTACTGGATTAAAAAAAAAACAACATTTTATAAGCAAACAAGTGACTCAACTTGTCGGTCTGGGGCTGCGACTCTTTTTATGGGCAGAAAAAGTCGGGATCCAAATGAGGCACAGGCTCTGCTTCAACGCTTGAGCTTCTAAAGGTGTGTTCTGAGACAACTGTTAGATAATGATTTCTGACCATCTGATGCTATGTGAAATGTTCCCACTTTAGTTCCCCACTTTAGTTCAAATCCCGGACGAGCCCTTGCAGAAGACCCGGGTCCAAATAAAGCACAAGCCCTGCTCCAACGCTTGAGCTTTTGAAGGTATGTTCTGACTCAATTGTTAAACATTCGTACGCATCACATCAGCTGTTAGCGGGAGTGATCATTCTCTCATTCGGTATTCACCTGCTTTCTATTGCTAGTGTGAACGCAATTATTTTTTTTGTCAGTCGTGCTGTTTCTTGATTCTAAAATTGCATTTGCACGCATATTGGGTCATCCTTATAGTCAAATCCTGCTTTAAGAAAACCACAATTTAAAAATTATTTTCAACTAGCCAAAGTGGCTAGTGGAGGTATCTGTCTAACCCGCCAAAGCTGAAATTTACCAGCATTTGGCAGGTTGGCGATGTTAATGTTAAGCCCTGATAGTAACCGTCTTTTCATGAGCTGCAATATTATTTTAATCTGAATGCAAGCTCTTTTACGACAGAGTATGGGCTGCAGTTGCATGACTGACAACATCATGACTATTAAATGAAGGATTAAACAAAACATCTTGTGCTTAAAATGTGTGGCAAACACGGTTACTTGCAAACTCCGTAACTTACCTCAGGCTTTGCAGTGAATGACTTTAGTCATTTTCATAGCAGACTTTTAACCCACCAGAAGTCTTTTATCCACTCTTCAAAAAGTGTAAATGGTGAATTAACATTCACCACATGATCTCTGATCAGATGTGCCACTATTTCTAACATTAGGTGGTGGAAAACTAAATCTGTCAGTGTTATTTTCATTCTCTCTGATCCAGACCTTTACATTTTTGTGGCAGTATCTCTCTGTCATCTGAACTGATTGACAGCTTATACTGACCAATGCGTTCGCGTTCATTGCAAGAGCAGTGGGCCAATCAGAAGAGCGGTGGGGCGGGCATTGTGGGTTTTGTTTACTGCAGCAAGTTGACATGAAAACTGTTCCTGAGCGCTGCGTTTGGCGTTTTTAAGTGCAAAAATACATTCTGCGTGAAGCTCGCATAGAAAAAAATTCAGGTGCATATGCGACCACAACGGTTGTAATTTAGCGTACTGCAACTTCAATTTCAAGCAGGTTCAAGCACTTTGTTCAAACTTCAAGCTCTTTTCTAACCTTGAAAACACTATATTAAAAATCAAGCATTTTCCAGGATTTCCAGCACCCGTAAGAACACTAAACGGTGGAGGGCCTAATCACAGATATTGATGAGACGGCCTACAGAGAGGACGTGCAAACGCTGAAGCAGTGGTTTCAGGAAAACCACCTGATGTTGAGCATCAGCAAAACCAAGTAACTGGTGGTGAAATTCAGGAGAGAGACGAGAGAACATACCCCCATCCCCATCAACGGGACATCAATGGAGAGAGTCAGAACTTTCAAGTTTCTTGGTATACACATCGCTGAGGATTTGACATGGACTGCTCACACAGACGCAGTGCTGAGGAAGGCACAACAATGCCTCTTCTTCCTCAGGTGTCTCAAGAGGTTTGGAATAAGCCCTCACATTCACCGCTTATTCTACACCTGCATTGTGGAGAGCATCCTGTCTGGCTGTATCACCACCTGGTATGGAAATAGCACCAGCAGCAATCACAAAGGCCTGCATAGGATTGTGCAAACTGCTGGACGCATAGTAGGAGGTGAGCTGCCCTCCCTTCAGGACATCTACACCAGGCGGTGCATGAGGAAAGCCAAGAGAATTATCAGCAACTCCAACCACCCAAGCCATAGACTTTTCTTTCCGCTACCCTCCGGCAGACGGTTCCGCAGCATCCAGTCACGCACTAGCTGGCTGAAGGAAAGTTTCTTACCTCAGACTATAAGGCTGATGAACACTTAACACACCCCACGCAGACTCTTTCATACCCCTCACTGCACACCATCAATATGTAGCATGCACTGCACTTTAAAAAATCCATTCTTGAAACAATACTGCCTACAACTATGTGGACACCTATTCATTGTATATATCGCTGTCAATTTTACATTGTTGTTGTGTCATTTTATTTGCACTGTCTGTATTTTGCACTGTCGTTGTATTTGCACTATTTGTATTTTGTACTGCCTGGAGCCAGCACCTAAGCTTTTCACTCATCATAGCACACGTGTTGCTGCTGATGTGACAATAAAAGTGATTAGATTGAATTTAAGTGTGGTTTATTCATAAACTAATTTCGAGAGGATCACGTGCTTATAATCAACACGGCTGGCTCCTTGTTAGCTCCGTAATCAGCCCTATTAGATGATTACAGAAGCATTATAAATAACCTGAGTTTTCCACTCCAGTTATCTTTGTCTTGAAGCTCGCTTCCCGCTACAAAACGCTCCAGCATCGCACCATTTAACCTATCGATACGGAAGAACACACAACAACAACAACAACAACAAACAACAACTCCAGCCAGAGCTCCACTCTCCCTGAGAATTCAGCCACAGCCTCGCCAAAATCGAGCCTGAATTCCCGCAAAAACGCCGGTGCTGCCCACCAGCTCTTCCATCTCCACTTCAAACTGCCTCACGCAAACGCAGTCCACAACTCCACCTAAACTCTCTAGGCGTCGACGATCCAAAACATCGCAAAAGCCTAACTCACTGCTTCCTAGCGGTGCACCCTCGGTAACGTATAGTACGCTTTTAAGGGGAAGCATTGCGGAAACAACTAATCTCCATCAAAGATTAAACCTATTTACAAATCTTTTAAAAACAAGACTTGCGTGATTAGAAGATTCATAAGAACTCACCCTTCAAGCCCGTCCACAAATCCATAAGTAAATCACTGCAAAGATCACGACATTAATCCACGACATATTGATACGTCGATGGACCGCGCTGTTATCATCCAAACTAGTCGCTGGTGTGCCGCAGTGTCTTCACACTACACTGGTAAACAAACTTGGCCTCCGATCTTGATTGACGCCCCATCGAGCCAATAGCGAAGGAGCAGCGCCCTCATCCAATGCGCTTTTAAAACTCGATATGGTTCCGCCCTCTCAACAATTCATGAATGAACCCAGCCATAAAAGACTCATGAATGAACTGAGACAGACATGCTTGCAAATTAAGTTAAGATTAAGAATTTTAGAAGTTAAGATTCCTAACATGTATTTAAACAAATTAAGTAAAGCCCATAACAAACATTCCATTCATACAGTTTCCACTAAGTAGTGAATTAAGCGTTTGATGTTGGGATTTGATATAATAAATAAATAAATTGACTAATAATAATAATAATAATAAATGAATAAATTAATAATAATAATAATAAATAATAATAAAATAATAAATAAATAAAATAAATAAAAAACCTCTGCCAGATCTGATAGCATTTAACTTCTGTAAAGACTACTACCCAACCAGTGAGAATTTAACACAAAAGTCCAATCGTAATACGTCAATGACCCATACTTGCATATACAGTGCCATATGTAACTTATAATGGCACGCCGGCTGGAGGTGAAAATGGTAAAGAAACTAACTTTTCGCTTGACTGCATGAATAGGACATTTCAAGAGTTCACACTTAGCTGATGATTTACAAAGCTTATTTGGCATGCTGTCCCGGGAGAGAGCCCCGAGCTCAAGGGCTCCTCGAGCCCGGGGCTTCCTCCCGTTGGCAGAGCAAGAAGGGAGCCTGAGCTCGGTGGATCTCAGAACTCCCCTGCCGCTGTAGCTAAGGGAACGTAAGGAATTAGACCAGCTTGATTGTTAAGTATGTTGAATGTCTTTGGATGGTGGGAGGAAACCGGAGAGCCCGGGGAAAACCCACGCGGACACGGGAAGGACATACAAACTCCCCACAGAAACACTCACCGGTCCTATCGAACTAGGACCGGCAGTATTCTTGCTGTGTGGTTCACAGTGCTAACCACTGGACCGCCGTGCCGCCCAATTACAGGTAAAGGAGGAGAATAGGGGAGGAGGGGGGTTTCTTCCAAACGAAGATAAAGTGAACTGAAAACTTAGACTATTTATGGTGCCTTAGGGCTCATATGATTGGAAGATTAGTGATTAGCAAATGCGAGACTGGACGTGATAAATCATAAGCACGTGATCCTCTCGAAATTAGTTTATGAATAAACTTCACTTCAAGAGTTCACACTTAGCTGATGATTTACAAAGCTTATTTGGCATGCTGTCCCGGGAGAGAGCCCCGAGCTCAAGGGCTCCTCGAGCCCGGGGCTTCCTCCCGTTGGCAGAGCAAGAAGGGAGCCTGAGCTCGGTGGATCTCAGAACTCCCCGAAATGCAGAAATTAATCGCTCGGGACAGCAGCCGCGTATTCGAAGAAAAAACCCCCCAAAAGGCAGGAAATTTAGAGCTATATCCGGCTGCTGGATATAATAGAAGGAAAGAGGTTAAATGCATGGGCATTAATTAGATAGGATTAATAAGGGTGAAAAGAGGATTCTGATAACTCTTGCTGGAGTTAGAGTTTGAAGGAACCCCTGCGGGGTTCATGGTTTTCGGGGTTAAGAAGAAGGGGAGAATAGGTGGTTTGAAGCAGTGGAAAGAGAACTTTGAGTGAATCTTGTGGGAGTTGGAGCTCTAAGTGACCCCTGCGGGGGCCAGAGTAGAGTGAAGGTATGGAGCAGAGAGTGGAGGAGAGTAGCTCTTACGAAAGATGGAGCTTTGTGAGAGTTTTGAGTTTAGAGCGGCCTCTGCGGAGGTTAGAGCTTGAGGGTAGGGTGTAGATAGGAGCGACCTCTGCGGAGGTTTGAGCTTGAAGGTAGGGTGTAGATAGGAGTGACCTCTGCGGAGGTTTGAGCTTGAGGATAGGGTGTAGATAGGAGTGACCTCTGCGGAGGTTTGAGCTTGAGGATAGGGTGTAGATAGGAGCGACCTCTGCGGAGGTTTGAGCTTGAAGGTAGGGTGTATATAGGAGTGACCTCTGCGGAGGTTTGAGCTTGAGGGTAGGGTGTAGATAGGAGTGACCTCTGCGGAGGTTAGAGCTTGAGGGTAGGGTGTAGATAGGAGCGACCTCTGCGGAGGTTTGAGCTTGAAGGTAGGGTGTAGATAGGAGTGACCTCTGCGGAGGTTTGAGCTTGAGGGTAGGGTGTAGATAGGAGTGACCTCTGCGGAGGTTTGAGCTTGAGGGTAGAGTGTAGATAGGATAGACCTCTGCGGAGGTTTGAGCTTGAGGGTAGGGTGTAGATAGGAGTGACCTCTGCGGAGGTTTGAGCTTGAGGGTAGAGTGTAGATAGGAGTGACCTCTGCGGAGGTTTGAGCTTGAGGGTAGAGTGTAGCTAGGAGCGACCTCTGCGGAGGTTTGAGCTTGAAGGTAGGGTGTAGATAGGAGTGACCTCTGCGGAGGTTTGAGCTTGAGGGTAGGGTGTAGATAGGAGTGACCTCTGCGGAGGTTTGAGCTTGAGGGTAGGGTGTAGATAGGAGTGACCTCTGCGGAGGTTTGAGCTTGAGGGTAGAGTGTAGCTGGGAGGAGCAATGAGTGGAAAAGAGTAACTCTTGCGAGAGTTGGAGCTTGAAGCGACCTCTGTGGAGGTCAGAGCTTGGGGGTAGAGTGTAGATAGGGGGAGATAGGTAGCAGTGAGTGGAAGAGAGTAACTCTTGTGAGAGTTGGAGCTCTGAGCGACCTTTGTGGAGGTCAGAGCTTGAGGGTAGATTGCGGATAGGAGGAGATAGATATCAGTGAGTGGGAAAGAGGATTTGGATAACTCTTGCGAGAGATTGGGGCTCGGAGCGACCCCTGTGGGGGTCAGAGCTAGAGGGTGAGTCATAAGGAGAAGAGAGGTAGTTGAAGTAGAGTGAAGAAGTTTTAGCTTGAGCGGACCCCTGCGGGGTTTGGAGCTTGGAGAAAGAGTCTAGGCGGAAAAAGAATAGGTAACATCGTGAAGAAGAAAGGACTGTGGCCGCTATGGCCGAATCCTGCGAGAGTTGGAGCTCAAGGGGGCCCCTTCGGGTGTCTGGAGTCTAGACAGGAGAAACAAGATCATTAGAGGTAGAGTGTAAAATAGATTAGTTGGGAGTGGAGTGTAGAGAAGAAAGGAACGAGAGGCTGAAAAGTAGGGTTATAAGGATAAAAGATTTGGAAAAGTTGGAAGAAGGGAACAAGCACAAATATAATACATATGTACAAACGCAGTAAATGCGCAAAGAACATGTGGATACAAACGTCTGCATCTGTAAATAGCTATTGGTGATTGCAGAAGATGCTAACTGCAATGGCCCTTGAGGGAGTCCTTGGCAAACATGTAAGGGTGCCATGGGTGGACAATTGGGCTTCTGCGGGGTTTGGTTTGGATGACTCTTGCGAGAGTCGAGGCTCTGTTAGACACCTTTTTGAGTTGGAGCCGTGTGAGGAGGTGCTTGGGGGTTGGTTAAAGCCTGTTGGGCTTTCTTGAGGTGGTATTTACTGAGACGTATATAAGATTTGAAAACTTCAGAAGACCAGCGACCAAGGGTCTGGATCTGATGGTGTGAGAGCCCGTTGTAGTGGCTGCGCCAATCCTGAATGAGTGGCTGGAAAAGGGCTCTGGGAAAAACCTGATAGGCGAAAGATTTCTTTAAGGTGTTTTTGAAACCAGAATCGAGATACTGGACGGTTAGCGTCATCAGTAAAAAGCGGGGCCAGTGGGTTCGCCTCTTGAGATTTTCTAGGCTAAGAGGGTTTGGAATGGGCGTGTAGGTGAAGGAATATTGAAAATGAGGATAGAGTGTCCTCTCTGGAATTAATCTGTTTTGCTTTGTTTGATAAGGAAAGAGATAGTTTCCCTGTCTTGCAAAGCTAGATCTGAGATGGTGGGGTGGAGTAGAGGGTTAAATTTGGATGTAACTGTTAATTCAGAACATTTAAGAAACCCCCCAAAAAATGCTAGATTGAACATAGCATCTAAGGTGCGGGCTGTATGGGAGGAAATGTAACCTTTACAGAGGGTGTAGATGCCTGAGGTAAGGATTTTGAGTGTAATGGGTTGTCTAGCATGGTATGGAATTGTTTGAACGAATTCCATGCTGTGAGGTATGCATTGAGGGTTCTGGGAGCTATTGCTTGTAGGATAAGAGATAGAGAAGTTTGATGAAGATTATGAAGTGGGTGGTTTATGGAAATATCGTTACTGAATAAGGAGGGACCGGCGTTGGGTGAGGGTCTGCTTCCGGGGCTAGTTGCCAGAATATCTGCAAAGAGAAATGAGAGAGAGAGAGTCAGCGATTTGGTTTTTGCAACCAGGTACATGTTCAGCAATCATGATAAATTGTTTTTTTAGCAGATATCCAGATAAGGTGTCTTAAAAATGGCATAAGCGATTGGGAGTGGGAGCGCCCTTTGTTAATGCAATGCACTGTAGCTTCGTTATCGCAGTGAAAGAGAATGCTAGATGTAGACCATTCGTCCCCCCACAGGATGGCTGCTGCGATGATAGGGTAGAATTTGAAGAGGGCTGAAAAACATTGGTCTTTGGAATGGAATTACAATTGGGTTGGCCATGTTGAGACAAACCAGTGTCCTTTATATTAGCCACTGTAACCTATTGGAGGGGCAGCGTCTGTGTATGTGTTGATGTCAATAGGGGATGCAATCAAGTCGCTGTAGAAAAAGGAACAGCCGTTCCATTGCTTAAGGAAAGAGATCCATAAGCAAAGTTCATCGCGACTGGGTTTGGAGAGAAAAAATTGTTTCTTCTAAACCATGAACTGTGGTGGATAATTGATGGAGGTGGGAAATGAAAGGAATAATGCGCATAGCGAAATTTAGATGGCCGAGAATTGGTAGGAGTTCTCGTTTTGTGCACATCTGTTTTTCAAGGAAAATTTGGGATAGAGAAATTATTCGATTGATTTTCTCTTTAGGAAGGGATGCTTGGAATTTATGCGAGTCTAGATTAATACCCAGAAATACGATTGAAGTACTGGGTCCTTCCGAGATCAGCGAAAACCTGCTGGGTGATCGCTAGGTGTTTGGCTGGAGGAGATGACGGGGGGGAAATAAGAAAATCGTCTAGAAGGTGAATGAGGTATGGTATTTCGTAAATATTAGACAGAATCCAGCATAAAGCTTCTGACATTATGTCAAATATTTTTTGGGCTGCTTTTGCATCCGAAAAATAGAATTGATTTCGCCAATAAATGCCAAAAGGTGCCAGAAGTCTGGGTGGATTGGCATGATTTTAAAGGTAGGGGAAATGTCTTCTTTGGCTAGCCAGGTGTTACGACTGGCTATCTTTATGAGAGAGATCTCTTGATCAATGTCGTGGTAGTTAAGTAAATATTCGTCCAATGGGATAGTGCTGTTAATGCTAGGAAAGGAGCAATTGTGTTGGGACGAAAGGTCGACTACAAGGCGTTTTTGCCAGAACATTTTTGAGTAGCGACACCAATGGGGCTAATGCGCGAGATATTAAAAGGAGGAGCCTTGGAGTTCCAATCATGAAGTTGTTGTCGATTTCTTTTTAATAAGATAATCGACGGTTTCAGGTTCGGAGGTTGCAGACTGCAGGTTAGGACAGATTGGATAGAGTGAAAAATGGAATGTATCCTTTGTGAAGAGGATGTGGAGTGTAATAGGTTGGATGAGGGTCAGCTTCTGGAGCCAGCAGTCATGATCTCTAAAATAGAAAAAACAAAGAGAATCAGAAATTAAATCTTTGCAAAATAATACAAGTATGGCAGACATGAAAATTGTTTTAGTTTATATCCATGCGAGGCATCTTAATAAGGGCATGGGCGGCTGTAAATGGAAGCGCTTTTGATAATGCATGGTCCGATGACTTCATTGATACGATGTGCAAGGATGGTAGGGGTGGGTGTTCGTCTCCTAACGGGATGACAGATGAATGGAGAGCTGAGGACATGGGATATGGCTAGTCTGGTGGTCCTGGAAAACTGGTACCCCTTGAAGACTGAGCATGTGAAGTGATAGTGAAGTTTAAATTTGTATTTATAACAGTCAAGTGGGAAGTTTGTTTCTTTGCCGTTTTCACATCCGACTGACTTGCTATATAATCTTATATGACGCTTGTAAATCAACACATGAGTCGCTGGCGTATTACAATTGGACTTCTGTGCTTGATGGCATAATGTTTTTCAATAGCTTGTTAATATTTACTGGTTGGGTAATAATCTTTTCAGAAGTTAAATGTCAAATGGAATTTTATTATAATTTTTTTTTTTTTTTAACTAAATTTACAAGCGTGTCTGGCCTATTCATTCATAAGGTCTTTGCAACAGAGTCAAGAGAGAGGGCGGGACCATCTCCAGTCTTTTAGCTCATTGGATGGAGACGCTTATCTTTACAGCTATTGGCTTAAGGAGTTTCAGTCAGGCCATGCAAAAGGTGCAAAAAGCCTGGCGGCCATTTTGTTGATCAAATTCAACATTGTTTGTGGCTGGAGCTGCTGCTCTGCTGAACACATTCCAGCAAACAATCTGTTAAACGATGGATAGCATGTGTACTGCTAGGAGAAGGTGAGGGTTCCGTTTTATTGCAATAGCTTTGGAGTTTGGCTTATATCTTGCTGGGAAATAAGGTTGAAGACACAGCAGATGCGTTGTGGAGGCTCTTTGAAGTGGAAGGTTTTGGTGTTGTTGTTTAAGCTGTTGATGAAATTGTTGGAGTTGTAGTTGTTTGAAATGGTAGCAATAGTAGTTGTTGTTGTTGTTGCTGTAGCTTGTATATTGTAGCTTGTAGATTGAAGCTTTTAGATTGTATATTGTAGATTGTAGCTTGAAGCTTTTGTAGCTTGTAGCACTTGTAGCTTTTGTAGTTGATGAGCAGAGCAGAGCGTTCTTCCAAATGAAGATCCTGAAGATTGTAGCTTGTTGCTGCTTTAGTTGTCCATGCTGGTTTAGAGTTGGTTCTTCAACGGAGCTAGCTACGGTGAAGCTGCTTCTTCCAAACGAAGATAAAGTGAACTGAAAACTTAGACTATTTATGGTGCCTTAGGGCTCATATGATTGGAAGATTAGTGATTAGCAAATGCGAGACTGGACGTGATAAATCATAAGCACGTGATCCTCTCGAAATTAGTTTATGAATAAACTTCACTTAAATAAATCTTCAAGAAGAATTTCTAGGACCACCAGACAAGCTACACCCCATATCCCCAGCTCTGCATCCACCTGCTATCCTGCGGGGGAACAAATGCCCACCTCGATCATCCTCGCAGACTGCGACAACGAAGCTCACAATTGTCCATGCTCTTATTAAGATGCCTTGCATTAGATATCAGCTAAAACAATTTTGTCATGTCTGCTATACATGTATCATGTTGTAAATTAAATTTCTGATTTTTTTCTTGTTTCTCATTCCAGACATTAGGACAGCCGGCCCAGAAGCTGACCTTCATCCAACCTATTACACTCCACATCCATTCCAAATGCAATCACAATCTACACAAGGATGCATTTCCAATCATACAGCCCACATCCATAATGCCATATTCACACTAGTCTTCGGGTTTTGAGATTCTCTGAATTACCATCAGTTGCAATCCCACAATCCACCTCACCTTATCTGATCTGACTGGAGGAACACTATCTCTCTCCATTAAGCAAGCAAACCGATTATTTCGGCAAAGCATGTCCTATATACATTTTCGACATCCCTTCCCCCACTCACACAATTCAAATGTTTTAAGTGTAAGCACAACTTAAACTATCCCATACACCCATACATTTTCACTCACCACAGTTCCAACTTATTTAGGGGTTGCCTAAATTTTTCTATTACTGCAGCAGGGATGCTCTAAGCAAGCTCTATACACTTACAAGTCCAATAACACTCGTCACACTGCCCTGCACTAATACAGCAGTAAATGCTTCTGCAGGAGCACACATTGTCTCCATACTGATTCTCTGCAGCAGCAGAACCGCTCCACTGTGCCATACTCACCCATTGCACCTGTAGCTAAGCCCTTATTCACTTCCTCTCTACATATCACTACTAACAGTAATTAATATTCTTGCGAGAGCATTCAAAACTCTCCAATACCAATCACTACTGCACCTATCCAATAGCAGTAGCGCTCCGCTGAGCTACACTCACCATAGCATCACAACAACCGCAGTGACACTCTACCTGAGCCCCTACTTACTTTCATCTCCACACATCCCTTCTGATATTTAATATTTTTGTGGGAGCACCTATAATGCTCCAATACTGACTACCACCGTACCTGCAACAGTAGAGATGCTCAGCCAAGCCTTATTCTCCCATTGCACCACTGTCACAGCGCAGCTCCTTTCCTTCCCACTCCCCAACACTGCACAGCAGTTATACATTTTCGGGAAAGCGTACCCGCCTCCCGACATTGACTTCCACCACAGCTCTGCAACAGCAGAGAAGCTGCAGAGCTTCTTTTCCCCCCCGCTTCACTGTCGCAGCAGTGACGCTCTGCCTAAGCTCACATACACTTCCATTCAACATACCACTATTGACACTTCACAACAGTTTAAACGCCTCCATAAAAGCGTTTACTCGTTATTATCGTCTAGCCCAATTACACGTAACAGCCTCAGCGTGATGCATGTATACATTTGGAGAGGATATCAATTCATCCTCACAGCTCGCACTCACGACATCCTCTATCTTGAATACAAGGACAGAAATTTAATTCTGCCTGTTCCCCAACCCCCCCCATCCCCCCCGCCTCTTTCAGCGCTCCCAGTTCAGCAAATAATCTCCCCCTATCTCTCTCCCAAGAGTGCCTGAACCCCGACCCCAACAGGAGCAAAACTTTTTTCCCCAAGGCTACCAGTATAAAATCTTTTCAGTCTTCACTTCCTTCCTGCGTCGAGTTTCTCCGCACCTCCTTCTTCTCCTTTCTAGCGTTGAGTTCCTCCGCACCTCCATTCCTTCCTTCAAGCGTCGAATGCTTCCGCTCTTTCCTCCATCCCCTCCCACTCTCCCCCCACCACCTCAACATCTTTTACTCCCTACCCCTTTCCAGCGTCGAGTTTCTCCGCTACTTTTCTCTTTTCAGCGTTGAGTTGCTTCGCTACTATCTCTTCCTTCTAGTGTTGTTCTTCCGCTACTCTCATCTCTTCAGCCTAAGTATCACCATTCAAGGCCTGACTCCCCCGGAGTCAATCAATTACCCCCCCCCCCCCTCCACAATCGACAACTTTCTTGTTTTCTAGCGTTGAGTTCCTCCGCATCTCCTATTCTATGTTCTAAAGCGTTGAGTTCCTCCGCAACTCCTTTCCTTCCTTCAAGCGTCGAATGCTTCCGCTCTTTCCTCCATCCCCTCCCACTCTCCCCCCACCTCCTAAATATCTTTTACTCCCTACCCCCTTTCCAGCGTCGAGTTTCTCCGCTTCTTTTCTTTTTCAGCGTCGAGTTGCTCCGCTACTATCACTTCCTTCTAGCGTTGAGTATTCCGCTACTCTTACCTTTCCAGTCTAAGCTTAGACTCCCCCGGAGTCCTGCCCAGCCCACCTCCTATAGGAGTCTCCACCACCCCCTCCCCATTTAGACTCCTGTAGGAGCCTAATCTTTCAGCTCTAACTCCCACAGAGTTACCCCAAGAGCTAAGACTCCCACGGAGTCCCCCCTCCCCTCTCTCTCTCGCCCCGGCCAAATACGCATCTTTCCTACCTTCTAGCGTTGAGTTCCTCCGCATCTCCTGTCCTATATTCCCTAGCGTTGAGTTCCTCCGCATCTCTTTCTCTTCCTTCCAGCGTCGAATGCTTCCGCTCTTTCCTCTCCCCCCTCTTACAACTTCTCTCCTCTCCCCACCCTTAACTCCCAATCCCCCTTTCAGCGTTGAGTTTCTCCGCTACTTTCTTTCTTCAGCGTTGAGTTTCTCCGCTACTTTACTATTTTCAGCATTGAGTTCCTCCGCTACTCTTTCTATATTTCAAAAACATCACTCACCAATCTGACTCCCAAGGAGTCTTCCCACGTTCTGACTCCCCCGGAGTCCTGCTCAGCCCACCACCTACAGGAGTCTCCACCTCTCCCTCCCTTCCCAGACTCCTGTAGTAGTCCAATCCTACAGCTCTAACTCCCACGGAGTTGACCCAGAGCTCTGATCCCCATAGGTTTCTTTTCTTTACCTTTCCAGCGTCGAGTTCCGCCGCATCTCATGCTCTCTTCTTCCCAGCGTTGAGTTCCTCCGCATCCTCTTTACTTCCTTACAGCGTCGAATGCTTCCGCTCTTCTCTCCACCCCCTCTACAACCCCTCTCCCCTACCCACTACATTCCCCTTTCCCAGCGTTGAGTTCCTCCGCTACTTTTCTTCTTTCAGCGTCGAGTTACTCTGCTACTTTCCTATTTCTAGCACCAAATCCCTCTGCTACTCTCCTTTCTTCCGTTAGGCTCCCCAACCCTGCCTCCCCGAACCCAACTCCAACAGAGTCCCCAGCCTCTCCTAAGAATCAGTTTCAACTTTTCTCCTGCAGTAACCTATCTCACTTCAATTCACATTCAGCAGCCGGATATGGCACTGACCTCTCGCCTTTTGGGGGGCACTTCAATACGCGGCTGCTGTCCCGAGATGAAAACCTTTGCCTTTTGGGGAGTTCTCGAGACCTACCTGACCTCGAATTCCCCTCTCGCCCTTCTAACGGGAGGGAGCCCCGGGCTCGAGGATATTACGAGCTCAGGGCTCTCTCCCGGGACAGCATGCCAAATACGCTTTATTGATTATCAGCTAAGTGTGAACTCTTGAAGTGTGGTTTATTCATAAACTAATTTCGAGAGGATCACGTGCTTATTATCAACACGGCTGGCTCCTTGTTAGCTTCGTAATAAGCCCTATTAGATGATTACGGAAGCATTATAAATAACCTTAGTTTTCCACTCCAGTTATCTTCGTCTTGAAGCTCCCCCCCTTCCACCCCTACATCCTCCCACTTTTTCTGATCGGGCGACACGGTGGCCCAGTGGCTAGCACTGTTGCCTCACAGTAAGAACACCGCTAGTCCAACCCATCGGGCTGGTTGGTGTTTCTGTGTGGAGTTTGCATGTTCTCCCCGTGTTCGCGTGGGTTTTCCCCGGGTTCCCCGGTTTCCTCCCACCGTCCAAAAACATAAACCATAGCAATCGACTAAAACAAATTATCACCCAATACAACCTGAGTTTACACTTCTCACGGTGACAAGCAGGGGAGTTCTCGAGACCTACCTGACCTCGAATTCCCCTCTCGCCCTTCTAACGGGAGGGAGCCCCGGGGATATTACGAGCTCAGGGCTCTCTCCCGGGACAACATGCCAAATACGCTTTATTGATTATCAGCTAAGTGTGAACTCTTGAAAAAAAAAAATGTGTTGTGTCTAACCTGCAGACAATGATGTTGAAGATTGTGCAGTTGAGGGTCCTGGCAATTCTTCTGTATTTAAAGTGAATGAAGAATCATTGTCACCAAAAGTCCTTTCTCTAAAACAGGCAAGACACAAACAATTTCAATTTTGTTCATTAAGCCACTTCAAAAATGTTCATGCATATTAAAAGCATTTGCCCAGTTTCATAGACAAGGCTTAGACCCTAGTGCCAGACAAAGTCTGGATGTAACTTACAATGACATACTGTATATAGCCATTAATGTCAAAAGTCACCAGTAATGATTTTCTCAAAGCAAGGCTTATAAAAGCTACATACATCAAATCTAATAATGTCTACTACTGACCCAGTTTATGAAACCAACACATTAATTTAAATTTAAGACAGTCCACCAGAAAATTATTTTGTTAATTTTTTACCCTACATTCCATCTGATCTTTGTACATCTCCCTCGAGATATATACAACCAAAACAAACTGTGCAAACTAATCCTTTAGTATTAAAGGCATGTCATCCTACAATTTTTAGCATAACTTTACCCTTCACCACACATGCTTGCATGAAAAGGCAAGACATCAGTTGGGAAAGAGATCTGGCAAATTGGACAAATCTGTAAAAAGTAAAAATAAATTAAACAATGTATGTTTGTAGCAAATTTGTTGAAGAACATACATATTCTACCCCATAAAAAGATTCTAAAATATTAAGAATAGTCTCAAATTTTTAATAGCTTCAAACACATTCTTTATGGAACCACGAATTGGGTATATTCAAATATAGTGAGTATACTCAAATACAAGAAATAGGCTTTGATCAAAGACCTGTAATGATGGTTCTAAGATGGGGTGAAGTGGGCTTGGCTGGTCAACAGTTTCGATTACATTTTCGTCTACATCATCATCTAGAATGGTCAAATCATTTGAAGACTCCTAATAAAAGTAATCAAAATGCATTGGCATTGTAAATAAATAATATTGATAGAACAATAAAACCATAATACTGTATGACTTACTGTCTCAGCTTCTTTACACTCTTCAATGTGTAAGGGCAGCAATGGCAGTGGTATTTTCTTACCACATTTCATACAGCTGGACTGTGGCATCTTAGCAAACTCCACAGAATCATAAGGTAATGGTTCAGTGGAAAGCTGTTCCTGTAATGGAACTACAAACAGCATGTTCTTTCCATTATTTGACACTGATTTTAGGAGTCGAGTTGAGTATCCATCAGCATCTGTGGGAATTATAGACAGCTTACGCCGCCCACCCCCACCTAATGGCAAAATCAATTGAGAATCACATTCAGGACTACTGTTGCCTTCTTGGGCTAGCAATATTGTTATAAATGTGTCACCTAAAATTTTGGACAGAAATGTTCTATAAAGCTCTGTTTACCACTGGAAAACTGAAGTAGGGCATGCCATAATCTTAGAACATGGCAAAGAAACATGTCCTTGACTAAAAAGTTTAAACTAATGAAGCTTATTACTAAATTATTAACGCCAACAAAGCACATACCAGTTTCATTAATTTACAAAAGTGCAAAGTTATTGCAAATGCACACAAATCATTTTTTGTTTATATGTAACATGCAAAACATAAATACCTGTAGACTTGTAAAACATCCAGCCACCCTGAAGTGTTTTTAATTTGGGAAACTCTCCTTCAAGCAGACTGACAATCTTAAGAATGAAACAAAATTCATCATTTAGTTTTTTTTTTTTTTCCAACAGATATAAAACTCCCATCAATTCCTAGTATTATGGTAACATTTGCAATTACCTCACTGTGTTTAAAATTATCTGGAACAGTTAAAAGCCTTTTTCCAAGTCCAGCATGGACAAGCTCAAGGTCTTCATCTCCTTTTGGTGTGAAGGGTGATGGTTTAGAGAGGACATGTATTTGAAAATCAGTTTTTTTAATGTTTCCAGGTTTGGCCACAGAAAAATCTCTGTCCCAAACATACTTGGGAATTGCCCATAGTGACAAAAGGGCAAAATGAATAAACATATTAATAATAAGAAACATTTTTTGCATGACACAAAAAGTTGTGTTTTACAGTAAACATGAAAAATTACCTTTTTAAGGCTTGCCTTACCATGTTTTCAGGCTCTGCAGGCAAAGGAATGGTCCCACTTGAGATGCTTTCTCTCATTGGTCTACTACCACTTGCTAGTGCATTTCTTTACGAAGATGGAGTAAGGCCCCTGGCTAATACATCGATCAGAGCTTTTGCTGCTATTTCTACTTCTAATGACAGTGCCTGTAAGACAAATACCAATTATACCTTTTATCATTTGTTATCTTCATAGTCCGCGATCAACACTGCCGACCCCCACCCCGCCCGTTCCTTACAGTCGGCGATCATCTCCTTTCTCCACCCCCCATACCCACCCACACCCAAAACGGCATTACGCTCTCCCGGTCTTCACTTTAGTACGCGATCGATTCCACCCCCAAATTAGTCCCCGATCAAATTTATAGCTGAGCCCTCCTTGAATGACAATCCTAGAATCGACCATGACAGAAGCCATGCTATTTTACACGACCATCCCGTTTTTCACTCGCCATGTTGGCTTAATAACGGACTTAATTTACGTTATAAAGTTTACATTATAAACAACAGCAGCCATTGCTTTAACAAACGTTTGATACTTAATCTTTGCATACATAAACCACTATAGAAATCAAGTAACCACTTACCCGCGCATCCCGCTCTTCACCTGCCATGCTAAATAGAGGAGTATTCTTCTTCTTAGAGGATCATCTCCGTTAATTAGGTCAGACTGCGCAAATGGAGCGCACAGTGAAGCGCTTCGGTCATTCCCGCGTTCTCAGGGAGTTGTGATTGGTTGAACAGTAAGCTCGCATCTTATTGGCTACAGGGCACGAGTGACTCACGTGGGAGGTGTGTGCTGACAGGAAAGTCTCAAAAATGCACACACTCGTATTCAGGGTGAGTCGTACGTGAGAGAGGATTTGCACATTCTCATTCAGGATGAACTCGTGAATTTTAAACATTCAAAACTTTTTGTACACTCTTATATATTTGCAAATGGTGTTTTGCATTTGTGAAATGTATTTTATGAAAATGTATTTTTATTTTGTGCATGTGAATTGTTTTTGTGAGTATAAATAAATATTTTACGCATGTAAATTTGGCTACGCATGTGTACATCGTGTCTTTTGCGTGAATTATTATTGAGTCTAATCTCTCTCCATAGAAAAACACTTTTTATCAGATCTGGACTCCGTTGCTTGAATATGTAGGTCCTAGGATTTCAGGTACATTTTTGCAAAACCTTAGATCACCATAAACTTTGGTTAATTTATGTACTTTTCTATTTTTATTATTACTCTGTATTTTTATGTCTTCTTTTTGATTTTGATTTTCATTATGTGCTGTGATGCTAAGAAATTTCTTGGTTGTAAGCTGTTGTCATTGTTCTGTTCTTTTTTGTTTTGTTAAAATAAAGACAAAAAAATGTATTTCGAAGAATTCCAGTTTGTCAGCAGATAGTGTCGGCGCATAAAACATTCCTTTGCATAGTGGTTTGGTTGTCTAGGACTATGATTCTCGTTCATGCTGTGAGAAATCCCAGATTCAAATTTCGGTTGAGCCCTTACAGTTGTCTGCTGTTTTGTAAGGGCGTTGTGGCTTACACAGAGGCCTTTTTTCTGAGAATGCCAGTTCGTCAGCTGATAGTGTTGCCATATAAAGTTACTGTTTTGCAGTGGCTCGTTGATCTAGGGGTATGATTCTCGCTTAGGGTGCCCTTGATTCGTTAGAGAAAGTTTTCTGACTATCTGATGCTTCTGACACCATGTGAAATAAATTCAATTTAGTGGCTCGTTGGTCTAGGGGTATGATTCGCACTTTGGGTGTGAAAGGTCCTGGGTCCCAATCCCAGACGAGCCCTTGCAGATGTTATGTGTTTTATAGGGCACTATGTCTATCATTAAAATCTCTTTCGAAGAATTCCAGTTTGTCAGCAGATAGTGTCGCCACATAAAACATTCCTTTGCATAGTGGCTTGCTGGTCTAGGAGTATGATTTTCGTTCATGCAATGAGAAATCCCAGATTCAGATTTCGGTTGAGCCCTTACACTTGTCTGCTGTTTTGTAAGGTTGTTGTGGCTTACACAGAGGCCTTTTTTCTGAGAATGCCAGTTCGTCAGCAGATAGTGTTGCCGTATAAAGTTGCTGTTTTGCAGTGGCTCGGTGGTCTAGGGGTATGATTCTCACTTAGGGTGCCCTTGATTCGTTAGGGAAAGATTTCTGACTATCTGACACCTTGTGAAATTCTCTCAATTTAGTGGTTCATTGGTCTATCTGTATGATTCTCGCTTCGATTGCGAGAGGACCCGGGTTCAATTCTCGGATGAGCCCTTGCAGGTGTACTGTGTTTTACAGGGCATTATATCTTTCGTAAAAACGTCTTTCAAAGAATTCCAATTTGTCAGCAGATAGTGTCGCCACATAAAATATTTCTTGCATAGTGGCTTGCTGGTCCAGGAGTATGATTCTCGTTCATGCCATGAGAAATCCTAGGTTCAAATTTCAGTTGAACCCTTACAGTTGTCTTTTGTTTTGTAAGGGCGTTGTGGCTTACACAGAGGCCTTTTTCTGAGAATGCCGGTTTGTCAGCAGATAGTGTTGCCATGTAAAGTTACTGTTTTGCAGTGGCTCGTTGGTCTAGGGGTATGATTCTGGCTTAGGGTGCCCTTGATTCGTCAGAGAAAGTTTTCTGACTATCTGATGCTTCTGACGCTATGTGAAATTTTATCACAGTAGTGGCTCGTTGGGGTAGGGGTATGATTCTCGCTTTGGGTGTGAGAGGTCCCGGGTTCAAATCCTGCACGAGCCCTTGCAGGTGTCATGTGTTTTACAGGGCACCATGACTTTCATTAAAATGTCTTTCGAAGAATTCCAGTTTGTCAGCAGATAGTGTCGCCACATAAAACATTCCTTTGCATAGTGCCTTGCTGGTCTATGAGTATGATTTTCGTTCATGCAATGAGAAATCCCAGATTCAAATTTCGGTTGAGCCTTTACATTTGTCTGCTGTTTTGTAAGGTCTACGGGCTTACACAGAGGCCTTTTTTCTGAGAATGCCAGTTCATCAGCAGATAGTTTTGCCATGTAAAGTGGCTGTTACAATAGCTAGTTGGTTTAGGGGTATGATTCTCGCTTAGGGTGCCATTGATTCGTTAGAGAAAGTTTTCTGACTATCTGATGGTTCTGACGCCATGTGAAGTTTTATCAATGTAGTGGCTCGTTGGTCTACGGGTATGATTTTCGCTTTGGGTGTGAGAGGTCCCGGGTTCAAATCCCGGATGAGCCCTTGCAGGTGTCATGTGTTTTACAGGGCACTATGACTTTTATTAAAATGTCTTTCGAAGAATTCCAGTTTGTCAGCAGATAGTGTCGCCACATAAAACATTCCTTTGCATAGTGGCTTGCTGGTCTAGGAGTATGATTTTCGTTCATGCAATGAGAAATCCCAGATTCAAATTTCGGTTGAGCCCTTACATTTGTCTGCTGTTTTGTAAGGTCTACGGGCTTACACAGAGGCCTTTTTTCTGAGAATGCCAGTTCATCAGCAGATAGTTTTGCCATGTAAAGTGGCTGTTACAGTAGCTAATTGGTTTAGGGGTATGATTCTCGCTTAGGGTGCCATTGATTCGTTAGAGAAAGTTTTCTGACTATCTGATGGTTCTGACGCCATGTGAAGTTTTATCAATGTAGTGGCTCGTTGGCCTAGGGGTATGATTCTCGCTTTGGGTGAGAGAGGTCCTGGGTTCATATCCCGGACGAGCCCTTGCAGGTATCATGTGTTTTACAGGGCACTATGACTTTCATTAAAATGTCTTTCGAAGAATTCCAGTTTGTCAGCAGATAGTGTCGCCACATAAAATATTCCTTTGCATAGTGGCTTGCTGGTCTAGGCGTATGATTTTCGTTCATGCAATGAGAAATCCCAGATTCAGATTTCGGTTGAGCCCTTACACTTGTCTGCTGTTTTGTAAGGTTGTTGTGGCTTACACAGAGGCCTTTTTTCTGAGAATGCCAGTTTGTCAGCAGATAGTGTTGCCATATAAAGTTGCTGCTTTGCAGTGGCTCGGTGGTCTAGGGGTATGATTCTCACTTAGGGTGCCCTTGATTCGTTAGAGAAAGATTTCTGACCATCTGACGTCTTGTGAAATTCTCTCAATTTAGTGGCTCATTGGTCTATGGGTATGATTCTCGCTTCGGTTGAGAGAGGACCCGGGTTCAGTTCCTGGATTAGCCCTTGCAGGTGTACTGTGTTTTACAGGGCATTATGTCTTTCATTAAAATGTCTTTCAAAGATTTCCAATTTGTCAGCAGATAGTGTCGCCACATAAAATATTTCTTGCATAGTGGCTTGCTGTTCTAGGAGTTTGATTCTCGTTCATGCCATGAGAAATCCTAGGTTCAAATTTCAGTTGAAACCTTACAGTTGTCTTTTGTTTTGTAAGGGCGTTGTGGCTTACACAGAGGCCTTTTTTCTGAGAATGCCGGTTTGTCAGCAGATAGTGTTGCCATGTAAAGTGGCTGTTTTGCAGTTGCTCGTTGGTCTACGGGCATGATACTCGCTTAAGATGCGAGAGGTCTTGTTTTCAAATCCTGGACGAACCATTGAAGAAGTCCCGGGTCCAAATGAAGCAAAAGCCCTGCTTCAATGTTTGTTAGATAAGGATTTCTGACCATCTGTTCCTTCTGATGTCTTGTAAAATATTCAAGCTTTTGTGGCTCGTTGGTCTAGGGGTATGATTCTCGCTTAGGGTGCGAGAGGTCCCGGGTTCAAATCCCGGACGAGCCCTTGCAGTTATTCTTTTGTTTTACAGGGCATTATGGCTTTCATAAAAAACGTTTTTCGAAGAATTCCAGTTTGTCAGCAGATAGTGTCGGCACATAAAGCATTCCTTTGCATAGTGGTTTGGTTGTCTAGGACTATGATTCTCGTTCATGCCGTGAGAAATCCCAGATTCAAATTTCGGTTGAGCCCTTACAGTTGTCTGCTGTTTTGTAAGGGCGTTGTGGCTTACACATAGGCCTTTTTTCTGAGAATGCCAGTTCGTCAGCTGATAGTGTTGCCATATAAAGTTACTGTTTTGCAGTGGCTCGTTGGTCTAGGGGTATGATTCTCGCTTCGGGTGTGAGAGATCCTGGGTTCAAATCCCGGACGAGCCCTTACAGGTGTTATGTGTTTTACAGGGCACTATGTCTTTCATTAAAATGTCTTTCGAAGAATTCCAGTTTGTCAGCAGATAGTGTCGCCACATAAAACATTCCTTTGCATAGTGGCTTGCTGGTCTAGGAGTTTGATTCTCGTTCATGCCATGAGAAATCCTAGGTTCAAATTTCAGTTGAACCCTTACAGTTGTCTTTTGTTTTGTAAGGGCGTTGTGGCTTACACAGAGGTCTTTTTTCTGAGAATGCCGGTTTGTCAGCAGATAGTGTTGCCATGTAAAGTGGCTGTTTTGCAGTTGCTCGTTGGTCTACGGGCATGATTCTCGCATAAGGTGCGAGAGCTCCTGTTTTCAAATCCTGGACGAACCATTGCAGAAGTCCCGGGTCCAAATGAAGCAAAAGCCCTGCTTCAATGTTTGTTAGATAAGGATTTCTGACCATCTGTTGCTTCTGATGTCTTGTGAAATACTCTAGTTTTTGTGGCTCGTTGGTCTAGGGGTATGATTCTCGCTTAGGGTGCGAGAGGTCCCGGGTTCAAATCCCGGACGAGCCCTTGCAGTTATTCTGTTGTTTTACAGGGCATTATGGCTTTCATAAAAAAACGTTTTTCGAAGAATTCCAGTTTGTCAGCAGATAGTGTCGGCACATAAACATTCCTTTCCATAGTGGTTTGGTTGTCTAGCAGTATGCTTTTCGTTCATGCCGTGAGAAATCCCAGATTCAAATTTCGGTTGAGCCCTTACAGTTGTCTGCTGTTTTGTAAGGGCATTGTGGCTTACACAGAGGCCTTTTTTCTGAGAATGCCAGTTCGTCAGCAGATAGTGTTGCCATATAAAGTTACTGTTTTGCAGTGGCTCGTTGGTCTAGGGGTATGATTCTCGCTTGGGTGTGAGACGTCCCGGGTTCGAATCCTGGACGAGCCTTGCAGGTGTCATGTGTTTTACAGGGCACTATGTCTTTCATTAAAATGTCTTTCGAAGAATTCCAGTTTGTCAGCAGATAGTGTCGCCACATAAAACATTCCTTTGCATAGTGGCTTGCTGATCTAGGCGTATGATTTTCGTTCATGCAATGAGAAATCCCAGATTCAAATTTCGGTTGAGCCCTTACAGTTGTCTGCTGTTTTGTAAGGTCGTTGTGGCTTACACAGAGGCCTTTTTTCTGAGAATGCCAGTTTGTCAGCAGATAGTGTTGCCATATAAAGTTGCTGTTTTGCAGTGGCTCGGTGGTCTAGGGGTATGATTCTCGCTTAGGGTGCCCTTGATTCGTTAGAGAAAGATTTCTGACTATCTGACGCCTTGTGAAATTCTCTCAATTAAGTGGCTCATTGGTCTATGGGTATGATTCTCGCATTGGTTGCGAGAGGACCCGGGTTCAATACCCGGATGATCCCTTGCAGGTGTACTGTGTTTTACAGGGCATTATGTCTTTCGTAAAAACGTCTTTCAAAGAATTCCAATTTGTCAGCAGATAGTGTCGCCACATAAAATGTTTCTTGAATAGTGGCTTGCTGGTCTAGGAGTATGATTCTCCTTCATGCCATGAGAAATCCTAGCTTCAAATTTCAGTTGAACCCTTACAGTTGTCTTTTGTTTTGTATGGGCGTTGTGGCTTACACAGAGGCCTTTTTTCTGAGAATGCCGGTTTGTCAGCAGATAGTGTTGCCATGTAAAGTGGCTGTTTTGCAGGTGCTCGTTGGTCTACGGGCTTGATTCTCGCATAAGGTGCGAGAGGTCCCGTTTTCAAAGCCTGGACGAACCATTGCAGAAGTCCCGGGTCCAAATGAAGCAAAAGCCCTTCTTCAATGTTTGTAAGATAAGGATTTCTGACCATCTGTTGCTTCTGATGTCTTGTGAAATATTCAAGCTTTTGTGGCTCGTTGGTCTAGGGGTATGATTCTCGCTTAGGGTGCGAGAGGTCCCGGGTTCAAATCCCGGACGAGCCCTTGCAGTTATTCTGTTGTTTTACAGGGCATTATGGCTTTCATAAAAAAACAATTTACGAAGAATTCCAGTTTGTCAGCAGATAGTGTCGGCACATAAACATTCCTTTCCATAGTGGTTTGGTTGTCTAGCAGTATGCTTTTCGTTCATGCCGTGAGAAATCCCAGATTCAAATTTCGGTTGAGCCCTTACAGTTGTCTGCTGTTTTGTAAGGGCATTGTGGCTTACACAGAGGCCTTTTTTCTGAGAATGCCAGTTCGTCAGCAGATAGTGTTGCCATATAAAGTTACTGTTTTGCTGTGGCTCGTTGGTCTAGGGGTATGATTCTCGCTTCGGGTGTGAGAGGTCCCGGGTTCAAATCCCGGACGAGCCCTTGCAGGTGTCATGTGTTTTACAGGGCACTATGTCTTTCATTAAAATGTCTTTCGAAGAATTCCAGTTTGTCAGCAGATAGTGTCGCCACATAAAACATTCCTTTGCATAGTGGCTTGCTGGTCTAGGCGTATGATTTTCGTACATGCAATAAGAAATCCCAGATTCAAATTTCGGTTGAGCCCTTACAGTTGTCTGCTGTTTTGTAAGGTCATTGTGGCTTACACAGAGGCCTTTTTTCTGAGAATGCCAGTTTGTCAGCAGATAGTGTTGCCATATAAAGTTGTTGTTTTGCAGTGGCTCAGTGGTCTAGGAGTATGACTCTCACTAATGGTGCCCTTGATTCGTTAGAGAAAGATTTCTGACTATCTGACGCCTTGTGAAACTCTCTCAATTAAGTGGCTCATTGGTCTATGGGTATGATTCTCGCATAGGTTGCGAGAGGACCCGGGTTCAATACCTGGATGAGCCCTTGCAGGTGTACTGTGTTTTACAGGGCATTATGTCTTTCGTAAAAACGTCTTTCAAAGAATTCCAATTTGTCAGCAGATAGTGTCGCCACATAAAATATTTCTTGAATAGTGGCTTGCTGGTCTAGGAGTATGATTCTCCTTCATGCCATGAGAAATCCTAGCTTCAAATTTCAGTTGAACCCTTACAGTTGTCTTTTGTTTTGTATGGGCGTTGTGGCTTACACAGAGGCCTTTTTTCTGAGAATGCCGGTTTGTCAGCAGATAGTGTTGCCATGTAAAGTGGCTGTTTTGCAGTTGCTCGTTGGTCTACGGGCTTGATTCTCGCATAAGGTGCGAGAGGTCCCGTTTTCAAAGCCTGGACGAACCATTGCAGAAGTCCCGGGTCCAAATGAAGCAAAAGCCCTGCTTCAATGTTTGTAAGATAAGGATTTCTGACCATCTGTTGCTTCTGATGTCTTGTGAAATACTCTAGTTTTTGTGGCTCGTTGGTCTAGGGGTATGATTCTCGCTTAGGGTGCGAGAGGTCCCGGGTTCAAATCCCGGACGAGCCCTTGCAGTTATTCTGTTGTTTTACAGGGCATTATGGCTTTCATAAAAAAACGTTTTTCGAAGAATTCCAGTTTGTCAGCAGATAGTGTCGGCACATAAACATTCCTTTCCATAGTGGTTTGGTTGTCTAGAAGTATGCTTTTCGTTCATGCCGTGAGAAATCCCAGATTCACATTTCGGTTAACCCCCTAACAGTTGTCTGCTGTTTTGTAAGGGCGTTGTGGCTTACACAGAGGCCTTTTTTCTGAGAATGCCAGTTCGTCAGCAGATAGTGTTGCCATATAAAGTTACTGTTTTGCAGTGGCTCGTTGGTCAAGGGGTATGAATCTCGCTTAGGGTGCCCTTGATTCGTTAGAAAAAGTTTTCTGACTATCTGATACTTCTGAGGCCATGTGAAATTCTCTCAATTTAGTGGCTCGTTGGTCTAGGGGTATGATTCTTGCTTCAGGTGTGAGAGGTCCTGAGTTCAAATCCCAGACGAGCCCTTGCAGGTGTCATGTGTTTTACAGGGCACTATGTCTTTCATTAAAATGTCTTTCGAAGAATTCCAGTTTGTCAGCAGATAGTGTCGCCACATAAAACATTCCTTTGCATAGTGGCTTGCTGGTCTAGGCATATGATTTTCGTTCATGCAATGAGAAATCCCAGATTCAAATTTCGGTTGAGCCCTTACAGTTGTCTGCTGTTTTGTAAGGTCGTTGTGGCTTACACAGAGGCCTTTTTTCTGAGAATGCCAGTTTGTCAGCAGATAGTGTTGCCATATAAAGTTGCTGTTTTGCAGTGGCTCGGTGGTCTAGGGGTATGACTCTCACTTAGGGTGCCCTTGATTCGTTAGAGAAAGATTTCTGACTATCTGACGCCTTGTGAAATTGTCTCGATTTAGTGGCTCATTGGTCTATGGGTATGATTCTCGCTTCGGTTGCTAGAGGTCCCGGGTTCAATACAAGGATGAGCCCTTGTAGGTGTACTGTGTTTTACAGGGCAATATGTCTTTCGTAAAAACATCTTTCAAAGAATTCCAATTTGTCAGCAGATAGTGTCGCCACATAAAATATTTCTTGCATAGTGGCTTGCTGGTCTAGGAGTATGATTCTAGTTCATGCCATGAGAAATCCTAGGTTCAAATTTCAGTTGAACCCTTACAGTTGTCTTTTGTTTTGTAAGGTCGTTGTGGCTTACACAGAGGTCTTTTTTCTGAGAATGCCGGTTTGTCAGCAGATAGTGTTGCCATGTAAAGTGGCTGTTTTGCAGTTGCTTGTTGGTCTACGGGCTTGATTCTCGCATAAGGTGTGAGAGGTCCCGTTTTCAAAGCCTGGACGAACCATTGCAGAAGTCCCGGGTCCAAATGAAGCAAAAGCCCTGCTTCAATGTTTGTAAGATAAGGATTTCTGACCATCTGTTGCTTCTGATGTCTTGTGAAATATTCAAGCTTTTGTGGCTCGTTGGTCTAGGGGTATGATTCTCGCTTAGGGTGCGAGAGGTCCAGGGTTCAAATCCCGGACGAGCCCTTGCAGTTATTCTGTTGTTTTACAGGGCATTATGGCTTTCATAAAAAAACAATTTACGAAGAATTCCAGTTTGTCAGCAGATAGTGTCGGCACATAAACATTCCTTTCCATAGTGGTTTGGTTGTCTAGTAGTATGCTTTTCGTTCATGCCGTGAGAAATCCCAGATTCAAATTTCGGTTGAGCCCTTACAGTTGTCTGCTGTTTTGTAAGGGCATTGTGGCTTACACAGAGGCCTTTTTTCTGAGAATGCCAGTTCGTCAGCAGATAGTGTTGCCATATAAAGTTACTGTTTTGTAGTGGCTCGTTGGTCTAGGGGTATGATTCTCGCTTAGGGTGCCCTTGATTCGTTAGAGAAAGTTTTCTGACTATCTGACGCCTTGTGAAATTCTCTCAATTAAGTGGCTCATTGGTCTATGGGTATGATTCTCGCATTGGTTGCGAGAGGACCCGGGTTCAATACCCGGATGATCCCTTGCAGGTGTACTGTGTTTTACAGGGCATTATGTCTTTCGTAAAAACGTCTTTCAAAGAATTCCAATTTGTCAGCAGATAGTGTCGCCACATAAAATGTTTCTTGAATAGTGGCTTGCTGGTCTAGGAGTATGATTCTCCTTCATGCCATGAGAAATCCTAGCTTCAAATTTCAGTTGAACCCTTACAGTTGTCTTTTGTTTTGTATGGGCGTTGTGGCTTACACAGAGGCCTTTTTTCTGAGAATGCCGGTTTGTCAGCAGATAGTGTTGCCATGTAAAGTGGCTGTTTTGCAGGTGCTCGTTGGTCTACGGGCTTGATTCTCGCATAAGGTGCGAGAGGTCCCGTTTTCAAAGCCTGGACGAACCATTGCAGAAGTCCCGGGTCCAAATGAAGCAAAAGCCCTTCTTCAATGTTTGTAAGATAAGGATTTCTGACCATCTGTTGCTTCTGATGTCTTGTGAAATATTCAAGCTTTTGTGGCTCGTTGGTCTAGGGGTATGATTCTCGCTTAGTGTGCGAGAGGTCCCGGGTTCAAATCCCGGACGAGCCCTTGCAGTTATTCTGTTGTTTTACAGGGCATTATGGCTTTCATAAAAAAACAATTTACGAAGAATTCCAGTTTGTCAGCAGATAGTGTCGGCACATAAACATTCCTTTCCATAGTGGTTTGGTTGTCTAGCAGTATGCTTTTCGTTCATGCCGTGGGAAATCCCAGATTCAAATTTCGGTTGAGCCCTTACAGTTGTCTGCTGTTTTGTAAGGGCTTTGTGGCTTACACAGAGGCCTTTTTTCTGAGAATGCCAGTTCGTCAGCAGATAGTGTTGCCATATAAAGTTACTGTTTTGCTGTGGCTCGTTGGTCTAGGGGTATGATTCTTGCTTCAGGTGTGAGAGGTCCTGAGTTCAAATCCCAGACGAGCCCTTGCAGGTGTCATGTGTTTTACAGGGCACTATGTCTTTCATTAAAATGTCTTTCGAAGAATTCCAGTTTGTCAGCAGATAGTGTCGCCACATAAAACATTCCTTTGCATAGTGGCTTGCTGGTCTAGGCATATGATTTTCGTTCATGCAATGAGAAATCCCAGATTCAAATTTCGGTTGAGCCCTTACAGTTGTCTGCTGTTTTGTAAGGTCGTTGTGGCTTACACAGAGGCCTTTTTTCTGAGAATGCCAGTTTGTCAGCAGATAGTGTTGCCATATAAAGTTGCTGTTTTGCAGTGGCTCGGTGGTCTAGGGGTATGACTCTCACTTAGGGTGCCCTTGATTCGTTAGAGAAAGATTTCTGACTATCTGACGCCTTGTGAAATTGTCTCGATTTAGTGGCTCATTGGTCTATGGGTATGATTCTCGCTTCGGTTGCTAGAGGTCCCGGGTTCAATACAAGGATGAGCCCTTGTAGGTGTACTGTGTTTTACAGGGCAATATGTCTTTCGTAAAAACATCTTTCAAAGAATTCCAATTTGTCAGCAGATAGTGTCGCCACATAAAATATTTCTTGCATAGTGGCTTGCTGGTCTAGGAGTATGATTCTAGTTCATGCCATGAGAAATCCTAGGTTCAAATTTCAGTTGAACCCTTACAGTTGTCTTTTGTTTTGTAAGGGCGTTGTGGCTTACACAGAGGTCTTTTTTCTGAGAATGCCGGTTTGTCAGCAGATAGTGTTGCCATGTAAAGTGGCTGTTTTGCAGTTGCTTGTTGGTCTACGGGCTTGATTCTCGCATAAGGTGTGAGAGGTCCCGTTTTCAAAGCCTGGACGAACCATTGCAGAAGTCCCGGGTCCAAATGAAGCAAAAGCCCTGCTTCAATGTTTGTAAGATAAGGATTTCTGACCATCTGTTGCTTCTGATGTCTTGTGAAATATTCAAGCTTTTGTGGCTCGTTGGTCTAGGGGTATGATTCTCGCTTAGGGTGCGAGAGGTCCAGGGTTCAAATCCCGGACGAGCCCTTGCAGTTATTCTGTTGTTTTACAGGGCATTATGGCTTTCATAAAAAAACAATTTACGAAGAATTCCAGTTTGTTAGCAGATAGTGTCGGCACATAAACATTCCTTTCCATAGTGGTTTGGTTGTCTAGTAGTATGCTTTTCGTTCATGCCGTGAGAAATCCCAGATTCAAATTTCGGTTGAGCCCTTACAGTTGTCTGCTGTTTTGTAAGGGCATTGTGGCTTACACAGAGGCCTTTTTTCTGAGAATGCCAGTTCGTCAGCAGATAGTGTTGCCATATAAAGTTACTGTTTTGTAGTGGCTCGTTGGTCTAGGGGTATGATTCTCGCTTAGGGTGCCCTTGATTCGTTAGAGAAAGTTTTCTGACTATCTGATGCTTCTGAGGCCATGTGTAATTCTCTCAATTTAGTGGCTCGTTGGTCTAGGGATATGATTCTCGCTCCGGGTGTGAGAAGTCCCGGGTTCAAATCCCGGACGAGCCCTTGCAGGTGTCATGTGTTTTACAGGGCACTATGTCTTTCACTAAAATGTCTTTCGAAGAATATCAGTTTGTCAGCAGATAGTGTCGCCACATAAAACATTCCTTTGCATAGTGGCTTGCTGGTCTAGGCATATGATTATCGTTCATGCAATGAGAAATCCCAGATTCAAATTTCGGTTGAGCCCTTACAGTTGTCTGCTGTTTTGTAAGGTCGTTGTGGCTTACACAGAGGCCTTTTTTCTGAGAATGCCAGTTTGTCAGCAGATAGTGTTGCCATATAAAGTTGCTGTTTTGCAGTGGCTCGGTGGTCTAGGGGTATGTCTCTCACTTAGGGTGCCCTTGATTCGTTAGAGAAAGATTTCTGACTATCTGACACCTTGTGAAATTGTCTCAATTTAGTGGCTCATTGGTCTATGGGTATGATTCTTGCTTTGGTTGCGAGAGGACCCGGGTTCAATTCCTGGATGAGCCCTTGCAGGTGTACTGTGTTTTACAGGGCTTTATGTCTTTCGTAAAAACGTCTTTCAAAGAATTCCAATTTGTCAGCAGATAGTGTCGCCACATAAAATATTTCTTGCATAGTGGCTTGCTGGTCTAGGAGTATGATTATCGTTCATGCCATGAAAAATCCTAGGTTCAAATTTCAGTTGAACCCTTACAGTTGTCTTTTGTTTGTAAGGGCGTTGTGGCTTACACAGAGGCCTTTTTTCTGAGAATGCCGGTTTGTCAGCAGATAGTGTTGCTATGTAAAGTGGCTGTTTTGCAGTTGCTCGTTGGTCTACGGGCTTGATTCTCGCATAAGGTGCGAGAGGTCCCGTTTTCAAATCCTGGACGAACCATTGCAGAAGTCCCGGGTTCAAAAGAAGCAAAAGCCCTGCTTCAATGTTTGTTAGATAAGGATTTCTGACCATCTGTTGCTTCTGATGTCTTGTGAAATATGTAAACTATTGTGGCTTGTTGGTCTAGGGGTATGATTCTCGCTTTGGGTATGATAGGTCCCGGGTTCAAATCCTGGACGAGTCCTTGCAGTTTCTCTGTTGTTTTACAGGGCATTATGGCTTTCATAAAAAACGTTTTTCGAAGAATTCCAGTTTGTCAGCAGATAGTGTCGGCACATAAAACATTCCTTTGCATAGTGGCATGGTTGTCTACGAGTATGATTCTCGTTCATGCCATGATAAATCCCAGATTCAAATTTCGGTTGAGCCCTTACAGTTGTCTGCTGTTTTGTAAGGGCGTTGTGGCTTACACAGAGGCCTATTTTCTGAGAATGCCAGTTCGTCAGCAGATAGTGTTGCCCTGTAAAGTTGCTGTCTGAGTGAACTATGCTTTTAAGCCAGGGGTCACTAAACCTGTTCCTGGAGGTCTTAAAATGACAACCAAAGAGGTTGTTTCCAGTTTTTTCCAGTTGTTTACACACAATTTCTGAAAGCATGTTTCATATTGTCAGAACTCTACACACAAATCACAAAACACACACACATTTGGCAAAACTCTTCAATTCTTCTGCTAAATGAAACTATAAGTTCAAAACAATGTGATTTCTTCTCAAAAAGGTATTTTGTTTTCAAATGACACACACAAGCCATCACATTAACAGACATTCATAAGATAAGTTAAACACTAATGTGCTTAATGTAAAACACTATGACGACTTCTCTATTCATCATAATGACTTTCTGTAAGCCTTCTTCTGTTCAGTGTTACACTTACTACAGACAGTACATAGAACTACAGAAGTGCATTGTAAAATTTTTCGAAAATTGTTTTTATACAAAACAAACAAATACCAAATATATTTTACTGTATTTTCCCCACAAAAACAGTGTACAGTGTTCATCCCAACCAACACAAAGTTGCAGAAAATGTGGTCTACATATACCATCAACAAAAGTATTTACTAAATACAGTTACAGTAAAAAAAAAAAAAAAAAAAAAACAGCTATACTGCATTCTCTTTTCTGTATTGGTGTGGCCAAGCAGTGGGGGAAATGTCACCTTGCATGGCAAATCCAGCCATGAAAAGCATCAACTGCTATAGCTTGGAGAAGGGGTATACGTGTGTTTGGATTTCGGTCATACACTTTTCATCTCCAGGCAGGAAAAAGGTCCTCAATAGGTTTGAGGAATGGAGAATATGGAGGGGGAGATAAACAACTTAAAAACATGGGTGTGCAGTCAACTAGTTGTGAATCAGATGAGCTCTCATATGTAACTCAATTTGTCGCACTATCCATTATGCCTCAAAGCTATACAGTTTTATAATTAATTTCGTTAATCTCTATAAAAAAAAGCACACGCACCACCTGAACTAAGGCGCTGCTGGGATTTAAGCCCAGGATCTCCTGTTTACAAGACAGGCATTTTGACCAGCTAAGCCACAGCGCCACAAAAATTAATTGTAAGAGACATTTGCCCGATAACAAAAATAGAAGAAGAAAAAAATACACAACAAAAACCAGCATGTCAGGATGCAGAAAATGCTGACAAGACGGACGTGGTCTTTTAGAGTCTGGATGATCATGTCTCAAACTTGACCGGTAACCTGGCCTCTGTTCAAGATCAAAGCAAAAAATGCATTATTTTATTTTTATTTAATCTACCCTTAATCATGTGTTAAGTGTTTTTTGGAATATCCAGTTTCATTACATCCAAACCCTCTGTCTGCTCGGAAAATGGAAATCATTTCATCTAAGACAATGGATAGTGCATTGGACTTCTTGGCTGCGAACTGAGTCATTTAAAGGTTTTGAGTTCAAGTCCCACCAGCGTTGCAAGCTTTGCCCTTTTTCTTTACTGACTTAGGAGTGGTGCGTTTCCAACATTTTTGGCATCTGTCCATCCTGTTCTGCTTTTTAATTTCATTGCGCAGTGCAGGCTCAGATACTAGGGGTACTCTACAATGAAGCCGATGACTTAATTGAGCTGTTTTAAATAAGGGAGATTAGAAAACGGTGCAGGGCCAAGTAAGCTTAAGGAATGACTCAAAGGCAACCTGTGGTTTTGGGCAAAAGTGTCTACCACCTATTGTTGAGATCACGCCTTTTGGAATTGTCGTACAAGAGCCTCTTTATGCATGTGCAAAGTAACTAAGTAGAAAGCATAGTAAATTTTGCTTTTCCCCCACTGTCTTAGATGAAACTGCGTTTGGAAGTATCGTATCCAGAGGTTTTTTTTTTTAGTGTTAAGACTAAGTTGGCCAGAGCACCTGTCTTGGGAACAGCAGGTCCTAGGTTCAAATCCAAATTGCACCTTTCCCTCAGATTTCCATTTTCCGAGCTGACTCTGGGTTTGGATGTAATGAAACTGTAGATTCCAAAAAACACTTGACACTTGATTAAGGGTAGATTAAATAAAAATAAATCAATGCATTTTTTGCTTTGATCTTGAACGGAGGCCAGGTTACTGGTCAGGTTTGAGACATGATCATCCAGACTCTAAAAGACCATGTCCATCTTGTCGGCATTTTCTGCATCTTGACATGCTGGTTTTTGTTGTGTATTGGTTTATTCTTCTTCGATTTTTGTTATCGGGCAAATGTCTCTTACGGTCATTCATTGTGGTGCTGTGGCTTAGCTGGTCGACGCGCCTCTCTTGTAAACAGGAGATCCTGGGCTTGATTGATCCTGGGCTAAATTGATCCAGGTGGTGAATGCGCTTGTTTTATAGAGCTTACCCGAATGCATAATAAAATTGTATAGCTTTGAGGCCTAATGAATAGTGCGACAAATAGAGTTAAACAACCTCTTTGATTGCCATTTTAGACTTGCTCTCTTTTTTTAGTCTCTGTGTGCAAAACCGTCTAGCCTTCTTTTCAGCTTTGGTGCTGTGGCTTAGTTGGTCAAAGCGCCTGTCTCGTAAACAGGAGATCCTGGGTTCAACTCCCAGCAGTGCCTAATGTACATGTGCCAGGGTTGCTTTTTCTTAAGAGTTACGAGTGTTTACGCAGCGGGATGTTTAGCAGTCGGTTTCTAAACAAAACTCAAATCCTTAAGAACGCTACTCGTTCAAGAGGACTTCGGACGATGGCTTTATATAGCATAATGTGGTAATGCCTAACCAATTGGACTTTAATATTTCAAGTCCAGACATTCACACATGCAGCGCTACCATTGTTAGTTTTTTTCTTTTCTTTTTTCGATTAAACAATTAGCCCTTGTCAACATCGTTTGACCCTGTGGCTTAGTTGGTCAAAGCGCCTGTCTAGTAAACAGGAGATCCTGAGTTCAAATCCCAGCAGTACTTTGTCTGCAGTTGGCTGTTCTTTCATGGGCCAGAGAGTCCCAAAAAGTGCTTTTTTTTGGTGCAGGCTCTGTGGTGCAATGGATAGCGCATTGGACTTCTAGGCTGTGAGCTGAGCCATTCAAAGGTTGTAGGTTCGAGTCCCACAAGAGTTGCAAGCTTTGCCCTTTTTCTTCACTGACTTAAGGTGTGGTGCGTTTCCAACATTTCAGGCATCTGTCCATCCCGTTTTGCTTCTTTCTTTCATTGCGCAGTGCAGGCTCAGATACTAGGGGTACTCTACAATGAAGCCGATGACTTAATTGAGCTGTTTTAAATAAGGAAGATTATAAAACGGTGCAAGACCGAGTGGACTTAAGGAATGACTCGAAGGCAACCTGTGGTTTAGGGCAAAAGTGACTGCCACCTATTGTTAAGATCACACCTTTTGGATTTGTCGTACAAGAGCCTCTTTATGCATGTGCAAAGTAACTGAGTAGAAAGCATAGTAAATTTTGCTTCCCCCCCACTGTCTTAGATGAAACTGCGTTTGGAAGTATCGTATCCACAGTTTTTTTCTTTTAGTGTTAAGACTAACGGCTGTTTCACACCGCAAGCGCCAGCAGCGCGTGTTTTTTCGGCGTCCATGTTAACAGATTAGAGCTTTTATATCGCACGCAGCAGCAGCGCGTCGGCGCGAGGCGTGAGCGTCGCTGAAGCAGCAGTGCAGCGATAGTTTTGGCGTCGGGTCTATTTTTGACGCGCTGCTCACGCTCAATTAAAGTGACAGTGCATTGATAATGACCAAAACACAATGAATGACAGTAAAAAGTAGCAATTGTACCCAATAAATGCCTTAATAATGTCAACTGATTTATATATAGTAAATTGTAACCCAGGTTACTAGTGGGTAGTACACAGCAATAGAGCAAATAGAAATACCCTTATAAATATGAAAAAAAAAACATTGGCAGAATACTCGATTAAATAATATATATTAAAATTATTTATTTATATAAATAAATCATAATAGAGTATTAAACAGCATTCAAGGGAATAGTGCTTTAGAATAACATCATCGTGCCTTACACTATAGCAGATCAGATTTACAAACAATAACAAATCTCTCTTGTCTGTTAGCTTGTGTTTACCGTTGCTATGGTGATTCAGTGTTCGCAAGGGAATGCAGAGATGTAAGTTTTTAAATTAATAACAGTAGAAAACTATTAGATATATATCTTTTAATGTTTTAAATGTGTATTAACTGTGAAAACTGACCATTAATAAGATGCTGAAATGATTTCTATCATATATCTTTAATGAAGGATTGAGAGAAAAAAAACAAGATTTGTATCTGTGAGTGAAATCTGCACACGAGTGCCACCTGGAGTTTTCCTGGTTTTTCGCTTTGATGTTGAATGATTTCCTTGGTGAGTTCGTGTTTTTTTATTATTATTGTTTTCATTATAACATGATTTAAACTAGTGTCAAAAATGTGTTTTATTAATTAACAATTTGTTTGGTCTAGTGAAAACACAGTATTATACACAGTATTATACAAGTGATTGTGTAAAGTTTAAGTGAGAGAGTTTAAGTAAAATGCTGTCATTTGTAAAAAGAAAATGCCAAATAGGTGAAAGAAATAGGAAAAACACAGAAATTCAGCAGAGAGAAGCATATACATGGTCATTTATTGTTGCTGTTTATTTACAATTATGTTAAGCTGAGATAATGCATACACTGTAAAATGCTAATGTTTTTTTTTCCCCTTTGTTTGTTTGCTTGTGCATCTTCTTCTGGTTTTTCATCGGTGAGATGTTCTATTGAAGTCAGTTGCTAAATGTGATTTGCTCTGGATTCAAATTAATTGAAGTGTGAACTCTTTTCTGGATTTGGATTGTCTCAACTTCCATCGGTGCGTGTCTAATTGTGGAGTTGGACTGGCGAGCCTCCCATTAAGTGGTTTCTTTGGATACACCTGTTGGAAAGATACAAAGTGAAACCTATTCAGCGTCATGGTAGGAGTGTAAATTTACAACACACTCACAAGTGCAACATCCTGGATCTCTGGAACTGAATTTGCAACCTAGTTGTTTTGCAAAAGAATCTTTTTGAGTGTTCATCACCTGTACTGGACTTTTGGGACATTTTGAAATGTTTTAAGTGAATGTTTTATTTTCATTTTTATTTTATTTGTACATTGTTTCATTGGAGTGTTCATTTGTTGCAATTTTTGAAGCTTTATAGAGAGAAGTTAATTGGTTTAAGAAGGGAAATCTTGATTATATATTGAATAATAAAACAATTTTAGTGTTGTATTATTAACTTACACTTATAAACCTTTAATATAGTATTGTTATTAGTATAGTAGTATTATATTATTGTTTATAATAGTAACCAAAATATAATATTAGACCTTAACAATAGAAAAACAGAAAAATAACATAATATTAACTTACCTTATTAGTGATACAGCCAAAAACCCTGTGAAGAAAGAGAAGTGTTATTAGAGAGTGTAAATAAGATTGAGGTCATTAGATGAGTGTGAAACAAGCCTAGAATTTGTTTTATTTATATTTATTATTTATTTTATTTTATATTTCTGTGAAAGTTTTACAATACAATCTTTTATTATTCTTACCTCTGTGTCCGAGTCCTTCACTGTTGTTGTATCTCCTCTCTCTTTGGAGAAATTTAGACTTCTGAGCATCTGGTCAATTGATGAACAGCTTATAATACATTTGTGTATCGAGGGTTACACGATCAAATGAACCTAAACGATTAAAAACGGCAACAAACATTATTTTGGCCCGAACTACAAAACCAAATGTAAAACAATTTTAGTATCAGTTTAGCTTAATTTGCACGCTAGTGTTTCAGGAGGGGAAATAGAATATTTAAGGGAGTTGTAGTCCATAGCGAAGTGTATTGTGGGTAGTGTAGTTCGACACGCAAGCTGGATGATGTGAGCTCGCTGTGTGCAGTGCTGCTCAAGCAGAGCTTCGGCTTTGTTTTATGTTCACTCAAGTTATTCCCACCGGGAGTTGTTTGCACTGTGAACCTGACAACATAAAAATAAGTAAAAGAAGTGCATACATTAATTACTTTTCTCCGTCTCATCAACTGCACAAGCATGAATTAACGAGCTGTTATTCTGCCGCTGGACATCACTAAAGCAGAGAAAGTAACACTAGTTTGATCATGTTGTTACACCTGGCTCAAGGATGTAACATAATAAGGGAGACGACAAGGAGAAGTATAATCAAAAAGAATATTTATTTAACTCAATTTAAATTATATAATCAAAATATCAGTATCAGTATGTTTAATCAGTGTGAAATGCAAATGAATGGATGAGGTAAATGTAGTCAGTGATAGTGTATGGATGCGAAAGAAAGCATAATGCCCAAATAGGAGCGTGGCTCTGGCGAACTGCCAAGTGTATAGACAGCGACAAACTAAACAAACTCTCTGCCGGGGTTTAAATAAGGGCGCTGACCAGCATCAGGTGCGCTGAAGGCACGCCCCCAATCTAGAATCAAAAATCAAACACAAACAAAACAACGCAGTCCTAACAATGTATAAATATCATTATAACTATATTGTATAAATATTGTTATAACTAGGCCTACAACAACCTGACAATCAAAAAACAAACGACATGATATCACAGGCGATTGTCTTCTGACTGTAGACACTTCTCATAGAGCTTGAGAAGCATACAGTACTATTTGATCTATAAAATTTGAAAAATAAACATTTGCAGGTTAAAGAAGCAGCATTGGATGAAGTTGTCGCGAGTCTTGGTGCAAATGAAAAGTTTAAAAAGTGTATTTGTATATAGAGTAAGGGTGGAGCCGAACCCGAATACGGTATTCGGAAAGGCACGAATAGCGTGTTTTTACGAATACTTGATTCGAACAAATACTTGAAAAATTATTTGTATTCGGGAGCAAGAAAAACACTATATCAAAAAGCAGCGTTTCCTCATGAGACCACAGTGCATGCCCACGTGAGAGAGAGAGAGAGAGAGAGAGAGAGAGAGAGAGAGAGGCAAAACGCGCCAAAGCCCGAAACTGAAAGCGAGACGTGACTTTTAAGGGGTTGTTTCATATGGATTTATTAATCATTCTTACTGTTCGGTGATCGCAAACTGCCGTAGTTTATTAAAGACGCAAACCTCTCACAGCACGTCAGCTGCGCGCCTTCAGCAGACCTCCTCATTCCTGCAGCACGAGAGCTTTATGATTGTTTATGCGCGCCAAAAGTGGCGGATCTGTCCGGTAAAATATCTGACTGCGTGTCACCGCATCCCTAAGGACTGTTTGGCGAAATATTTGACTGCATGTCAATGCATAACAAACGACTGAAAGGATATAACTAGAGAACTCTCCACTGTGCTACTGGGTGAGAGCGTATGGCAAGCCGTTTTAGCATTTAAACCTTGTTCAGACTATCCATAAATATATTTAGAGATATCTCTAATTATATTTTGACTTGTCATAATTATAATTCGACTAGTCAGATTGGAAATATCTGCAAATATATTATGATAGACTAGTCATATTCCTCCATTGACTTCCATTAAAAAATATTTGTAGATATCTCTAAATAAGTTGACTAGTCACAATTGTAATTAGATATATCTCCAAATGAATTTTGACTAGTAAAAAATCCAATTCAAGATATCTACAACTGTAATTAGACTTTTAGTAAATTAATTACAGATATCTTCAAATATATTTGTAAATATCTCTAAATATGATGAATTAAAGATATCTCTAAATGTATTATGACTAGTAAAAACTCAGAGATATCAATTACAATTGTTACTAGTCAAAATACATCTGATTTCGTACTAGTAGAATTGTAATTGCAGATATCTCTAATTGTCATTCTGAGTAGTGGAATTATAATTATGACTAGTCAAAATATAATTAGAGATATCTCTAATATATTTATGGAGTCAGAACAAAGATTTAAATGCTAAAAAGGCTTGCCATAGAGAGCGCTTCTCACTGAACAGAGCACCGCGCAACCTTCTATGTAATGTATTATCACATGCACTAAAAGCATCAACACAGCCACATTCTGCCCCAGCAAGTCAGTTTCAAACATAAAAAAACAAACAAACAAACTTTGTGTCTTTTTTTGTGGCTGGCAGATGATAATAGCAGGGCTGTATCTTTTAGTATTATATAGAATACTTTTGTTCTGCCAGATCTCCCAGGCAGGGTTTTATTTAGATTGATTTAGTTAATTTTAGTTTTTGGAATTCTGTCCATTGGAAAGAAGTTCTTTCTGAAGAAGAACAGTTTTTTGAAGTATTATTTGTTTTTATTCTGTCTATTCAGTGTCCTTCAACAAGAACGGTGGTGGTGGGGTTCATAATATTCACAATGGTATTTTATTAGTTGTTGGTTTAACCATGGATGAGATAATGGCTTCTATGTTATTTTCTTTTCAATGACATTTCTTGTCACATGTTCAAAAACAACAACCAATATTGCATGTCTATAATTTATATAATGGGTATAATTAAACAATACTTTCACTATAACGTAAATTAGAAGTGTAATAGAAAAAAGATATATTTTTGCGCCATTTTGAATTTTACTCGAATACAAATACAAATACTTTTCCCCCCTCAACAAATACAAATACAAATACCGGCTGCTCCGCACATCCCTAATATAGAGACACATACGTAACTAGATAGAATAGACAGAGATAGGTTGATCTCTGCAGCAGCTGCCAAAGAGCTGCACGCAGACACAGCTGGTGTGAAAGGCAAACGCTTGCGTGTTGCTTCTGCTCTCTACACGCGCTGCGCACACACTGCTCATGCGCAACTGACGCTTGCAGTGTGAAACAGGCATAAGTTGGCCAGAGCACCTGTCTTGGCAACAGCAGGTGCTAGGTTCAAATCCAAACTGCACCTTTTCCTCAGATTATGGGAGAGTGGCTTTCTGATCTGAAACTCTTTCAATGGCCAATAGCATATGTTTGTCCCAATTTCCATTTTCCAAGCTGACTCTGGGTTTTGATGTAATGAAACTGTAGGTTCCAAAAAACACTTAACATGATAAAGGATAGATTAAATAAAATAAATTATTTAAATTAAATAAATAAAATCCGCAGTTGGCTGTTCTTTCACATTTTTTGCTTTGATCTTGAACAGAGGCCAGGTTACTGGTCAGGTTTGAGACATGATCATCCAGACTCTAAAAGACCACGTCCATCTTGTCAGCATTTTCTGCATCCTGACATGCTGGTTTTTGTTCTGTATTGTTTTTTTTTCTTTTTCGATTTTTGTTATTAGGCAAATGTCTCTTAAGATTGATTATTGTGGCGCTGTAGCTTAGCTGGTCAAAGCACCTGCCTTGTAAACAAGAGATCCTGGGCTCAAATCCCAGCAATGCCTTAGTCCAGGTGGTGCGTGGGCTTGTTTTGTAGAGCTTACTTAAACAATCTCTTTGCTTGCCATTTTTAGACTTGCTGTCTTTTTTTAGTCTCTGTGTGCAAAAGCGTCTTTTTTTTTTTAGTCAGTGTTGGACCTGTGGCTTAATTGGTCAAAGCGCCTGTCTAGTAAACAGGAGATTCTTGGTTCAAACCCCTAAAGTTCCTATTGTACAGCTTCCAGGACTGCTTTTTCTTAAGAGTTACGAGTGTTTACGCAGCGGCATGTTTAGCAGTCGGTTCCTAACAAAACTCGAATCCATAAATACGCTGCTCGTTCAAGAGGGCTTTGGACAATGGCTTTATATAGCATAGTGTGGTAATGCGTAACCAATTGGACTTTAATATTTCAAGTTTAGACATTCAAGCATGCAGCGCTACCGTTGTTAGGTTTTTTTTTTTCTCTTTTTACTGATTAAACAATTAGCCTATGTCAACATCATTTGGCACTGTGCTTTAGTTGGTCAAAGCGACTGTCTAGTAAACAGGAGTTCCTGGGTTTGAATCCCAGCAGTACCTTGTCTGCAGTTGGCTGTTCTTTCATGGGCCAGAGAATACCAAAAAGTGCTTTCTGTGCAACAGTGCTAGAGGCAGCAGAGCACTCAGGTTCTTTGGTGCAATGAATAGCGCATTGGACTTCTAGGCTGAGCCTTTCAAAGGTTGTTGGGTTGAGTCCCACCAGATTCGCAGACTTTGCCCTTTTTCTTCACTGACTTGGTGCGTTTCCAACATTTTAGACATCTGTCCATCCCGTTTTGCTTCTTTCTTTCATTGCGCAGTGCAGGCTCAGATACTAGGGGTACTCTACAATAAAGCCGATGACTTAATTGAGCTGTTTTAAATAAGGGAGATTAGAAAACGGTGCAGGGCCGAGTGGACTTGAGGAATGACTCGAAGGCAACCTGTGGTTTTGGGCAAAAGTGACTACCACCTATTGTTGAGATCACGCCTTTTGGATTTGTCGTACAAGAGCCTCATTATGCATGTGCAAAGTAACTGAGTAGAAAGCATAGTAAATTTTGCTTTTCTGCATCCTGACATGCTGGTTTTTGTAGTGTTTTTTTTATTATTCATTTTAATTTTTATTTAATTTTTGTTATCGGGCAAATGTCTCTTACTTTCATTTTTGTGGCGCTGTGGCTTAGCTGGTCAAAGCGCCTGTCTTGTAAACAGGAGATCCTGGGCTCAAATCCCAGCAGCGCCTTAGTCCAGGTGGTGCGTGTGCTTCTTGTATAGAGCTTACCGGAATGCATAATAAAATTGTATAGCTTTGAGGCGTAATAAATATTGCAACAAATAGAGTTAAACAACCTCTTTGCTTGCCAATTTAAGACTTGCTGTCTTTTTTTAGTCTCTGTATGCAAAAACGTCTTGTCTCTTCTACAACGTTGGTGCTGTGGCTTAGTTGGTCAAAGCGCCTGTCTAGTAAACAGGAGATCCTGGGTTCAAATCCCAGCAGTGCCTAATGTACAGGTGTCAAGGTTGCCTTTTGTTAAGAGTAACGAGTGTTTACGCAGCAGGATTTTTAGCAGTCTGTTTCTTAACAATATTCAAATCCTTAAGAACGCTGCTCGTTCAAGAGGTCTTTGGACGATGGCTTTATATAGCATAGTGTGGTAATGCCTAACCAACTGGACTTTAATATTTCAAGTCCAGACATTCACACATGCAGCGCTACCATAGTTAGTTTTTTTTTTCTTTTTTCGATTAAAAAATTAGCCCCTGTCAAGGTTTGAATCCCAGCAGTGCCTTTGTAACGGGGGAAAAAATGAAACTGTTAATTAAGTATGAATGGTGTCAAAATGCTTGTTTTTGTTAAAAATATCTGTTCTAATTAAATCAAAATCCTATGTTCACTGTTTAACTGTGTAATACATCATGGGAAAAAACAGACACCTACAGGTGAGAAAGGGGGTATAATGGGTGGAGTCAGCCGGCCATTTTGTGAGTTCACTTATTGTTCAAGAGCTGTTGAGAGTGACTTTTTCTGATGACCAGCCCTGGTACACTTATTGTCTGTGTGGAGCCCTGTTTTCTTTTGAAGAACACTATAAAGTGAACTTGTTCAGGTAAACTGCTTCCGCGTGATCATTATAAAAAACATATACGAACTAAGAGGGGTTACAATGGTGCCGTGAAGCCGTTCGTGATCGACGCGACGCTGAGTGCAGTGTGTTATTACTGTGGCGTGGGGCTCGGGTTACCAGTGTGCTGGTTGAGCTGTTTATAAGCTACACAACGCAGATCATCGAGGGATTGACGAGAAGCGAGAGTGACGGGGCCGTCGCGGCTTTCCAGCTTCACGTGAAAATCATCGAGGGAGAGGCGAGGAGCGAGAGTGACGGGGCCGTCGCGGCTTTCCAGCTTCACGTGAAAATCATCGAGGGAGAGGCGAGGAGCGAGTGTGACGGGACCGTCGCGGGCTTCCAGCTTCACGTGAAAATCATCGAGGGAGAGGCGAGGAGCGAGTGTGACGGGACCGTCGCGGGCTTCCAGCTTCACGTGAAAATCATCGAGGGAGAGGCGAGGAGCGAGTGTGACGGAGCCGTCGCGGCTTTCCAGCTTCACGTGAAAATCAACGAGGGACTAACGAGGAGAAAGTGTGACGTCGCAGGCTTTTGGGTTCGCGTGAAAACCATCGAGAGACTGGCGGAGTGCATCTGAAACACCGCGAGGTTCTGATGGACGATTTGCCTGCTGTTTAAGGACGTTATTGCGATTGAAAAAAAAAAAGAAAAGAAAACTTTCTTTTCTGACCAGCCTTTGAGCAACGGGGATATCGACGGACTGCAGCTAAGTGACTATTATTGACTGAATCTTTCCTGATTAGTTTATTTACTTTTTGAGTTTCATGATAAAAGTATTTTCAAATGGCTGAGGGTGGTGCAGATAGCTGGTTGTTCGGGGCTGGGCGGGGAAAATACCTGATGCAATATTCTAATGCTAAATTGGGGCAGAGTGGAATGAAAGTTAAGTCCGATGACCATTCAGTGAAAGAGAATTTCATGGCGCATGATGTCAACCAAACTTTCCCTGTCACGTCTACTCCTAAGCCAGGTAAATTGGGAACATCTAGTGATCGTGATGTGGGCGATCTTAATGTTTTAGTTGAGGAATTGGGTCGAAAAATTGGTGAATCAGTTACTGCTAAACTTCTATCAGAGGGTGGATTCGCTGGGAGCTGTAACAAGAATAGCACTTCGAGTTCCCAATGTGCTAATCTTGATTTATCACAGCTGAATGTCATCTTGAAATCAGGTGAAAAAGAACCGCCTGTGTTTAGGGGCGACAATCTGGGTAGATGCGATGTCCAAGAATGGGTTGACATGATGCAGCTCTACCTACAAAAAAGAAATGTTGACATTCCTAATCAAGCAGACGAAATAATCAGCCATCTTATGGGTAGGGCAAGAGATGTTGTAAAAGTAACTTTGCGCAGTAACCCTACGTTAGACTACAAATCACAGCCAAATTTGATATACAGCATACTTAAGCAACATTTCAGTAACGTGTCATATTCTAGTATGCCACTTGCTGATTTTTACGGCACGTTACCTAGATACGGCGAGAACCCTGTTGACTACTGGCTGCGACTGAATAAAGCAGCAGACATTGCTGACGAGTGTCTCAGGGCTCAGGGTAGGTGTATGGACAATTTGAGTTCTGAAGTTGCAATGATGTTTGTACGAAATTGTCCAGACACTGATTTAGCGCGTACTTTTAAAGTGCGGCCATTAGAAAAATGGACCGCAAAGGATGTTCAGGAGCTATTAGACAGTTTCCAGCGTGACAGCAAGTCGAGAGCAATTACAAACGAATATGCGATCGGTCAGAACGCGCAGATTTCTTTGCACAGCTGCGAACATGTTAATGCTGGTCCTGAGCCTGTGCTAGCATGTTTTAAGCAGGGACCCAGCGTACCTAATGACTCAAAACCCGATACAAAAGATGAGTCTAGTTTGAATCGGATGGCTGATATGCTGACACAGCTGATTGACATTTTGAAAAAGAAGGAAGAGAGCGTTTCAGAGTATGTGCCTGCAGGTAAAATGCGAGAAATGACTGCAGTTGGGCGAAAAAACTGTAGAATTTGTGGTGACACAGCGCACACTACAATTGACCATTGTAAAACTCATCGTTTGTGCTTTAGGTGCCATACTGCTGGTCATTCCAAACGAGACTGTACAAAGAAATTCGCTACTACACGGTTTTCTTCAGATTCACCTGGCGATCAGGAAAACTGAAACACCCGCATTCGGAGAGGGGGAGTGTGGGTGTTGCAGAAAATTCCCTCGAGGTGGATACTGATTTCGAAGCTTTGTTTCTCTCGTTTAAGAATCTTTGTCCCGACTCTCAGAAAGTCGTCTTTCAGAATACACAACGTATAGCTTGCTCAGATACACTCTTCTACACACCTGTTCTTATTAATGACTCACTCACTGTTAGCGCCATGTTGGACACCGGCTCTATGGCTTGTACGCTGAGTGATTCGGTAGTCACTAAGCTAAGGGAACATGGTGTCCTGGATACTGTTACGGAAAAAGAAACTGATGTCATCATAATAGGATGTGGTGGCAAACGAGTGTTCCCAAAGAGTGTAGTTGAACTTAAACTGGATGTTTATGGCTGTGATGTTATTGTCCTATGTCTTGTCGTTCCAGGCCAAGATGATGACCTAATTTTGGGGACGAATGTCATTAAGTATCTCGTCCACAGACTGAAGGGTTCTGACAGATATTGGGAATTGATTTCAACCCCCAGTGGACCTAGTTCAGAGGGTGACGAGTTTTTGTCGATGCTGGCTGGTATACGTCGCTGGAGGGGTGAAACAGTTCCGGATGTTGTCGGTACAGTAAAACTTCATAGTGCAGTCACGCTTTCGCCTGGTCAGGAACATCTTGTCTGGGGGAAACTACCCGCTAAGTCATGTGGCCAGGTAGGCAGTACTGTGATGGTGGAACCATCTAGAGTCCATTCTGCTTCTAAAAAAGTTTTAGTTGGTCGTGTAGTTTCTCCTCTTTGGGGCGACGGTTGGATACCACTAAAGTTGATTAATCCTAGCGACAAGCCAGTAACGCTGAGGCGAAACACTAAAGTAGCTGATGTTTATCCTTGTATCGCTTTAGAGGATGTGTGCGAAGCGGCGTCTGAGTCTACTGTGCGGCTTTGTGTTCAGCAGTCAGCAGTTGAGCCAGATAGATCCGATGCAACTAGCAGCAGACTTCAAAAGTGCGGTTTGGAGTCTGTTGACTTGGAAGCATGTGAAGTTTCAGATTTTTGGAAGGCGAAGCTGTGTGATTTAGTGCTTGAATACGAATCCATTTTTTCTAGACATTCTCTTGACTGTGGCGAAGTTAGGGACTTTGTGCACAGAATTCGCCTAGTTGACGAAAGACCATTTCGCTTACCTTTTAGGCGAGTCCCCCCTTCGCAGTATCAGAAGTTGCGCGTCGCTCTTAATGAAATGGAGGAGAGGGGCATAATTCGAAAGTCTGTTAGCGAATTTGCATCGCCTTTGGTTTTGTGCTGGAAAAAGAATGGCGATTTGCGCATTTGCACGGACTTTCGTTGGCTTAACGCGCGTACTGTGAAAGATGCGCACCCTTTGCCCCATCAGGAGGATTGTCTTGCGGCACTCGGTGGCAATTCATTTTTTAGTACGATGGACTTAACTTCTGGATTCTATAATGTTCCACTGCATGAAGATGACAAAAAGTACACAGCATTCACGACGCCGGTAGGGTTGCACGAATATAACAGGCTACCGCAAGGCCTCTGTAACTCACCTGCGAGTTTCATGAGAATGATGACTAAGATTTTTGGGGATCAAAATTTCTTGTCTCTGTTGTGCTACTTGGATGATTTAATGGTATTTGCACCCAGTGAAGAGGTTGCACTACAGAGGCTCGAAATGGTTTTCGGAATGTTGAAAAAGCACAATTTGAAATTGTCTCCAAAAAAATGTAATTTTTTAAGACGCTCTGTAAAATTTCTTGGTCATTTAATCACAGAAGAGGGTGTGTCAACGGACCCTAGTAAAGTTGAAGCAATTGCTAATATTACTTCTGCAGATTTAATGTGCCCTGATGGTGCAACCCCGTCGGTTAAGAGAATTCAGTCCTTTCTTGGTCTCGTCATGTGGTACCAAAGGTTCATTGAGAATTGTTCGTCCCTTGCACGGCCACTTTTTGCTTTGACTAGTGGAGTTAGGAAGGCCAGAGGAGTGGGACGCAGAGGGGTTTCTATAACTAGAAAGCTTACTCCCGATGATTGGTCTCCAGCATGTGAGGCAGCTTTGTCTGCATTGAAAGAAGCCCTTCTGTCTAATGTAGTCCTTGCACACCCTGACTTTTCTAGACCTTTTATTCTTGCCACTGATGCATCAACTGAAGGGTTGGGTGCTGTGCTTTCGCAACTGAGTCCTGGAGAGAACAGGGCTCGGCCCATTGCGTTTGCGAGTAGATCACTGTCCAGAGCACAAGCCAGATATCCAGCACATCGTCTTGAGTTCCTCGCGCTTAAGTGGGCTGTATGTGACAAGTTTAGCCACTGGCTAAAAGGGCATCGGTTCACAGCTTGGACAGATAATAACCCATTGACGCACATTTTGACCAAACCTAGGCTCGACGCCTGTGAACAAAGGTGGGTGGCTAAACTCGCTGCCTTTGAGTTTGACATCAAATATGTTCCAGGGTCGAAGAACACAATAGCTGACACTTTGAGTAGGCAACCTTTTGTTGACAGTCGGGTTAGCCATCGCATAGTCAGGGAACCTTATGAAAAGCTTATTGCAGAGTCAAGAAATCATACTTGCGCTACTGTCCAGGATCTTTTCAGATTGTCCAATGCCTGTCAGCGAGTGGTCGGCAGTGTGGAGGTCTCGGCGGATGCTTGTGATCGGATGGGGGTTGCTCCAGACGTGGATGGGCCGGGTAGTTTTTCGAATGCTGAGGTGGCTGCTGTTTTCTCCAATCATCTTTCTTGGGATGATGCGACGAGAATGCGAACTATTCCTTTGGTTGGATTTGTCCAACAAATCATAGAGGTTGGATTTGATGCTCTTCCCTCATACTCTCACCAAGAACTAAGAGACAGTCAACTCCAGGATGAACATTTGCAGAGGGTGATGTTCTATGTTCACCAGAAACGTAGGCCTTCCAGGCGTGTGCGTATGGGAGAGCCTAGTGCTGTACGGAAGCTTTTAAAGCAGTGGGACAAACTATCCTTGGCTGAAGGTGTCCTGTATCGTGTTTCAAAAGATCCTTTGACACATCATAAACGTTTCCAATTTGTAGTGCCTTCGTCACTCAAAGATGAAGTGTTGAGGGGTTGTCACAATGAGGCTGGACACCAAGGGCAGTATCGTTCTCTTCACCTTTGCCGTCAGCGTTTTTATTGGACAGGTATTGAGCAGGATGTACGTGAGTATGTGAAAGTGTGTAGTCGTTGTGTGCTTGCGAAGACACCGGAGCCAGAGGGACGGGCTTTACTGGAAAGTGTTAAGACCTCTGCTCCACTTGAATTGGTCTGCATTGACTTTTGGACGGCAGAGGATTCACGAAATAAATCAGTTGACGTATTAGTGGTCACCGACCATTTTACTAAACTTGCCCATGCCTTCTGTTGTTCAATCCAATCTGCTAGGTCGGTGGCAAAGAAGCTCTGGGATAACTATTTCTGCTACTATGGTTTCCCAGAGCGTGTTCATTCTGATCAGGGTGCCAATTTCTGTAGCGAGCTAATCAGACACTTGCTTGAGTTCTCAGGGGTTAAGAAGTCTCAAACTACCCCATATCACCCAATGGGGAATGGCACCGCTGAGCGATTCAACCGAACATTGGGAAATATGATCAGAACTCTTGAGCCTCGACCAAAGCATGACTGGCCTCAGATGCTTCACACATTGACTTTTCTTTACAATTGTACCTCACATGAGACTACCGGATTTCCTCCCTTCTATCTAATGTTCGGCCGTGTCCCAAGACTACCGATTGATGTCATCTTTAAGAGTGTGTTGAGGGATGATTTGAATGTTGCTCTTCCCAAGTACGTTGAGTCTCTGAGTAGGGACTTGAAGGATGCTCTCGCTGTTGCAAAGACTAATGCTTCTAAAGAACAGTCTCACCAAGCCCGCGTATACAATCGCAGAAATAAGGGTGTGAATATTGAAGTCGGTGATAGGGTTCTTTTAGCCAACAAGAGCGAGCGTGGCAAACGTAAACTCTCAGACAAGTGGGACAGTGTAGTGTATACTGTGGTTGATTGCGATCCTAAAACTCACATTTACAAAATAAAACACCCTGTGTCTGATCAAGTCAAAGTTGTGCACAGAAACCTGCTTTTGTGTGTCAATTTTCTCCCTGTATGTGACGCTGTGGGGACAAATGATGATGGGAGTGTGATTTCTGTAGATGATGGCGTTTCTGATGGATGCTCTGTAAGTTCTGATGATTCAATGGACAATGGTGATGGTCTTGTCGTAGCTGACAATGTTTCTCAGATGAATGAGTTATGTGACATTTCCAACTCAGCTGAAATTGTTGATGTGCCGTCGCATAATGCGGGTTCTGAGAATACTTCAATGGATTCTATGATTCTTCAGGACGGACCTGAAACATCTAATGCCTGCGATCCTGGTTTTGTTCCTAATGGTAATGTGGATAGCACTGAGTTACCGGGTCGCAGATCAAGGTTTGGCAGATTGTTGAAGCCAGTAAATCGCCTTATTTCTTCCATGAGTCAACAGACCTTGTTTAGTTCAAGAAAACAAAGTCTGGGAAAATGGTCCTTTTCAGTTGTTAGTTTGAAACATTAATATGTCAGAAATGTTTTTTTTTGTATCTGTCTTTGTAGAAAACAAGTGAAATGAATTGCAAGTGTGATGTGTTAAAGGCACGTCATTTGGGTCATGATCAGGATGAGTGATATGCGCAGCACTTTTTCCTATCAGTTCTTGATTTGAACAAATAAAACGGATCAAAAGCTTTGTGCTAAGAACGGCAATTCTAGGTTAATTTCTGCATTTTTGTGTTTTCTAAGGTTGTCGCATTTTGTCACATTCAGTGGAGGAGAATGTAACGGGGGAAAAAATGAAACTGTTAATTAAGTATGAATGGTGTCAAAATGCTTGTTTTTGTTAAAAATATCTGTTCTAATTAAATCAAAATCCTATGTTCACTGTTTAACTGTGTAATACATCATGGGAAAAAACAGACACCTACAGGTGAGAAAGGGGGTATAATGGGTGGAGTCAGCCGGCCATTTTGTGAGTTCACTTATTGTTCAAGAGCTGTTGAGAGTGACTTTTTCTGATGACCAGCCCTGGTACACTTATTGTCTGTGTGGAGCCCTGTTTTCTTTTGAAGAACACTATAAAGTGAACTTGTTCAGGTAAACTGCTTCCGCGTGATCATTATAAAAAACATATACGAACTAAGAGGGGTTACACCTTGTCCGCAGTGAGCTGTGCTTTTATGGGCCAGAGAGTACCAAAAAGTGCTTTTTGTGCAATAGTGCTTGAGGCAGGAGAGCACTCAGGCTCTGTGGTGCAATGGATAGCGCATTGGACTTCGAGGCTGTGAGGTGAGGCCAGGGATTTAATCGCGGTGGGCCAATTGCCCAGGAGGTTAAGCAGTGAGGCCGAAATCATGTTGTGTTTCCACTCTCGGGCTAGTAGCTCGCAGCACGTCACGCAAACCCCGCCCCCATAATGTCCCCCAAATCGAACGTCACACAACCCGCCCACTTCAGAGGGAATCAGGCAGATAAAGCACACCATCACATCCTCACGAAACCATTCAAATAAAGACAACTGAAACAAACAAATGACACGTTACTGTACAGCATTACATTGTATCTCTATACGCACATGCCTGTGTGTTCTCATTTATCATATTCATTTACTCACCGACCGACTGAATTTGGAACTAATTTTCATGTGAAGCAACATGCCCCTTCAGCTACTCCAGAACGCAGCAGCATGAGTGGTCTTTAATGAATTGAAAAGAGCACATGTCACTCAGCTACTCACCCGTTTGCACTGGCTGCCAGTTGCTGCTCGCATCAAATTCAAAGCTCTGATGTTTGCCTACAAAGCAACCTCTGGCTTTGCTCCCTCTTATCTGCTCCCACTTCTGCAGATTTATATGCCCTCAAGAAACTTGCGTTCTGTGAATAAACGTCGCCTCGTGGTTCCATCCCAAAGAGGGAAGTAATCACTTTCCCGAACTCTCGCATTCAATCTGCCCAGTTGGTGGAATGAACTCCCTTACTGCAACAGAACGGCAGAGTCACTTGCTGTCTTCAAGAAACGACTTAAAACTCAACTATTTAGTCTCCTCTTCACTTCCTAATTTGCAATTGCCTCTAGCTATACCACTAACTGTACTCAAAAAAAAAAAAAAAATGTTTAAATTCTTACATTACTAATGCTTTCCTTCTTAGACTTTACAGACCTGAAACTTGCCTACAGCACTTATTTATTGTTGCTCTTATAGTTGTGTAAATTGCTTCCTTGTCCTCATTTTTTAGTCGCTTTGGATAAAAGCGTCTGCTAAATGAATAAATGTAAATGTAAAACAGCAAGCTGTGTACACGCCCTTAAAATGACACATTATAACACATTATAATAAAAAAATCTGGATTGTGTTTTGAACTGAACCTAAACTGGCACACTCAGAAGAACCATAATAATAATGTTAAATCATAAAAAGGGGTAAACTATGTGCCCTTTAAGCAATGTGTTAACTTTATTCATTATTCAATAATCATCAAGATTGATAAAAAAGTTCAACACACACAGCAGTGAACGTGCACACACACACACACACATCAGTGAACATGTACACACACACACACACACAGTTGGTACAGTAGGCCTACATACTGTATCTACCTTGGAAGAAGTGATATGGTTCTTAAAGTGTTGTTTTACGTATGGAGCCTGATTGAATTTTATTATAGTGTCTTCGTAAAAACATCTGTCCATAATTCCTGAAAATAGAAAAAATATATATATATAAATAAAGAAACTGCAAAGAAACGATTCAATCATATTAAAGAGATTTGAACTAACCTTCTAACACAACTAGCGGTTTGGTCCCTGATGGAATATGGCTCCCCAGACATGAATTTTTACTGGATGCTTTGCTTTCGGTTTCACAACATGGCGGTTTATTAATAGGGTATGTCCTATTAATAAATTTGTAGGACATGTAAGCTCGTATAAAGCAAATAGCCTAAATAAAGAGATGCATGGATTAATGTAAATAAATAAATCTTTTCATCATGGCATTGTTCAAAATGGCTTACCTGGCTTTTCCATAGGTCCACCTGAGTTGTTTTACTGGTTTTCTAATATTGCAGACTGATGCTTTTAACTGTATTCTAAACAGAAGCTCACTCTGAATCTTTTTAGCAGATCGCTCATTGTCCTTGTGCAGTTTTTCGTCAATCGTTTTAAGTGCAGCACTATACAACAAACACATACAATAATTTATTAATTCATTTTATTAACAATTTGACATAAGTGTTGCTGAAATACTTGATTTGACAAGATGATAATACACAATACCTGTTCATTTTCCTTGCCTTGCAGTTGTTTTTCTAGGAAGGCCTACAGGGCTTTGATGTCTATAGTATCGTCTTATAGTGGTGTTGGAGACGTGCACACCCGACTGCAACAGGAAAGCCCTGATGTCAGCAAGAGAGTGCTTTGATGTGTTGATGCATCAGTTTATTTTTCATTGCAATAATTGGTTGAAATGATCTGTAATTAAATCTATAGTGGTCCTTCAAAGACAACTTAGATGGGACTTGAACCCACAATACCCAACTCCAGAGGCTGATGCCTTATCCACAAGGCCACTCTCATTAACATGAAATCACAACCTTCTGCAGCTATTTTCTTGTTTGCATTTCATTATCATCCACCTAACATGAGACCATTAGTTGAAAGCCACGGGGTACTTGAAGTCAAGATCTCCATTACCAGAGCTTTTCAGAACCTTTGATGTTTGTAAAGTGATTGGATAATTTAAGCAAGATTGGATAAATCTTTATTGAAGTGTGCAGCAAGTCTGAGAATTTGAAGCTAACTATTGACCTCAGATCATCACGCCTAAGGTTTGAGGGGACAAGTGAGGATTTTTTCCACACAATTTATATTTAACCCAACAAACACAACCCAAATGGGACTTAAACCCACAATTCCCAGCTTCGAACGCTGATGCATTATCCATTAGGCCACTGGGCCAATACTAGCATTTGCCATATCTGTTGTACGGTTTAGGAAGTTCTTGTAACTCAGAAAACAGCACTTTAGGATCCCTATACCATATTTCATTCAGACGATCTGGTGCGTACACCTAATGACAAAACAGCTTCTCTGAAGAGTTTTCAATTGTCATGTCTTTTTGACCTAAGGGTATGAACCTAGCTTTTTGAAAGCCACAATGGATTGTGCTGCACAGCCAACTTAAAAGGAACTGCATCAAAGACAACTCAGGTGGGACTCGAACCCACAATCCCCAGCTTCGAAGGCTGATGCCTTATCCATTAGGCCACTATGCTGTTTCTATACTGCCTGTGAACTGTAACATGAATCCAGGGAGTTGCTGACACACATAACAAAAACTACATGAACAAAAAGTAGATTGGACCGATTTTACAGAAATTTTTTTTTGACACTGCAGAGTGTTTCTACTGGGCTCATTGGTCTAGGGGTATGATTCTCGCTTTGGGTGTGAGAGGTCTTGGGTTCAAATCCTGAACGAGCCCTACATCTTCCACAGAAAAGCAGTGATGCTTTGGTGTTTCTGTGTTAGTTGTAGCAACTTTAGTTAATGAAGATTTAGTGGATTTCTGATCTAAATTAGTCTGCCCTGTACAATAATACAGACAAAAAAGGAGCGTTAATGATTCAGTCGTTAGAATTGTTTATGGATCTTGAACAACGTACCAGCTTAATATGTAAGCATCATCTTTGTGTTTGTACACAGTCTCTTCTCTGTAGGCACCATGCATGCTTCAAAATTGCCATTTGCGTTAGGTATCTCGTTACCCTTTTAGTCATAACAGGTAGTATGGAATGCCAATCAAGGAAGTTAATGACACGCAAACACATCTCAAGAAGGTTTTCACAGCTACTGTGTTTCATCCACCAAACATTGATCTCAAGTTAAAGGGAGATTTTCAAAAACGACACAGGTGGGACTTGAACCCACAATCCCCAGCTCCGGAGGCTGATGCCTTATCCATTAGGCCACTGGGCCATGTCACCAATCTTCTATCAAGGATCTCTTGTACGCCTTCAACAAGATGCTACTGCATGGAAAACTGCACTTTAGGATCTCGATGACAGTTTGCATTCTATCAAATAAGAACTAATGGCCAAACATTTTCTTTCTGCAATCATTCACATTCGTGTCTCATCGGTTCTGGGGTATGGTTCTAGTGTATAGTGTGACTGGTCTTGAGAGTTTCGAATTCCAGTCAAGGCCACTCTCATTAACTTGAAATCACAACCTTTCTGCAGCTAGTTTGCATTTCATCATCATCCACCTAACATGAGACCGTCAATTGAGAGCCACGGGGTACTTGAAGTCAAGATCTCCATTCCCAGAGCTTAGCGGAACCTTTTAGGTTTGTAACATGACAGTGAGATTCAAGCAAGATTGGATGAATCCTAATTGAAGTGTGCAGCAAGTCTGAGAATTGGAAGCTAACTATTGCCCTCAGATTATCACACCTAAGCTTTGAGTAGACAAGTCAGGATTTTTTCAAACAACTTAAATGTAACCTAACAAACACAACCCAAACAGGACTTGAATCCACAATCCCCAACTTCAAAGAGTGATGCCTTATCCATTAGGCCACTGGGCCAATACTAGCATTTGCCATATCTGTTGTATGACTCCGGACGTTCTTTTAACCTAGAAAACAGCACTTAAGGATCCCTATACCATATTGCATTCAGACGATCTGGTGTGTACACCTAATGACAAAACAGCTTCTCTGAAGAGTTTTCCATTGTCATGTCTTTTTGACCTACGGGTATGAACCTAGCTTTTGAAGGTCACACTGGATTGTGCTGCACAGCCAACTTAAAAGGAACTGCATCAAAGGCAACCCAGGTGGCACATACTAAAAACAACAAGAACAAAAAGTATTTATAAAAAAGTAAGAATTTTCAATTTTTGTGATTTTTTGTGATTTTTCAAAAATTTTTAATGTTTTTGCGATTTTTTAAAAAATTTTCATTTTTTGTGATTTTATGCGACTTTTCAAAAAATGTTCATCTTTTGCGATTTTTCAAAAAATGTTCATTTTTGTGATTTTTCAAAAAATTTTCATTTTTTGTGATTTTTCAAATTTTTTTTAATTTTTTGTGTTTTTTGCGATTTTTCAAAAAATGTTCATCTTTTGCGATTTTTCAAAAAATGTTCATTTTTGTGATTTTTCAAAAAATTGTAACTTTTTGTGATTTTTCAAAAATTTTTCATTTTTTGTGATTTTTTGCGATTTTTCAAAAAAAAATTCATATTTTGCGATTTTTCAAAAAATTCATTTTTGTGATTTTTCAAAAAATTTTCATTTTTTGTTATTTTTCAAAAATTTTTCATTTTTTGTGATTTTTTGCAATTTTTCAAAAAAAATCATATTTTGCGATTTTTCAAAATAATTTCATTTTTTGTGATTTTTCAAAAAATTTTCATTTTTTGTGATTTTTCAAAAAATGTTCATTTTTGTGATTTTTTGCGATTTTTCAAAAAATTTTCATATTTTGCGATTTTTCAAAAAATTTTCATTTTTGTGATTTTTCAAAAAAATTTCATATTTTGCGATTTTTCAAAAAAATTTCATTTTTTGTGATTTTCTGCGATTTTTTAAAAAATTTTCATTTTTTGTGATTTTTCAAAAATTTTTCAATTTTTGTGATTTTTTGTGATTTTTTAAACATTTTAAATTTTTGTGATTTTTTGAGATTTTTCCAAAAATTTTCATTTTTTGTGATTTTATGCGATTTTTCAAAAAATTTTCATCTTTTGTGATTTTTTAAAAAAAATTCATTTTTTGTGATTTTTCAAAAAATGTTCATTTTTTGCGATTTTTCAAAACAATTTCATTTTTTGTGATTTTTCAAAAAATTTTTCATTTTTTGTGATTTTTCAAAAAATTTTCAATTTTTGTAATTTTTTGTGATTTTTCAAAAAATTTTCAATTTTTGTAATTTTTTAAGATTTTTCAAAAAATGTTCATTTTTTGTGATTTTATGCGATTTTTCAAAAAAATTTCATCTTTTGTGATTTTTCAAAAAAATTTCATTTTTTGTGATTTTTTACAAATTTTTCATTTTTTGCGATTTTTCAAAAAATGTTCATTTTTTTCGATTTTTCAAAAATTTTTATTTTTTGTGATTTTTTGCGATTTTTCAAAAAGAAATCATATTTTGCGATTTTTCAAAATAATTTAATTTTTTGTGATTTTTCAAAAAATTTTCATTTTTTGTGATTTTTTGCGATTTTTCAAAAATGTTTCATATTTTGCGATTTTTCAAAAAAATTTCATTTTTTGTGATTTTTTGCGATTTTTCAAGAAATTTTCATTTTTTGTGATTTTTCAAATAAATTTCATTTTTTGTGATTTTTGTGATTTTTCAAAAAATGTTCATTTTTTGTGATTTTTTTCATATTTTGCGATTTTTCAAAAATTTTTCATTTTTTGTGATTTTTCAAAAATTTTTCATATTGCGATTTTTCAAAAAATTGTCATTTTTTGTGATTTTTGCGATTTTTCAAAAAATTTTCATTTTTTGCGATTTTTCAAAAAAATTAAATTTTTGTGATTTTTCAAAAAATTTTCATTTTTTGTGATTTTTCCAAAAATTTTCATTTTTTGTGATTTTATGCGACTTTTCAAAAAATGTTCATCTTTTGCGATTTTTAAAAAAAATTTCATTTTTTGCAATTTTTCAAAAAAATTTCATTTTTTGTGATTTTTCAAAAAATTTTCATTTTTTGTGATTTTTCAAAAAATTTTCATATTTTGCGATTTTTCAAAAAAATTTCATTTTTTGTGATTTTTCAAAAAATTTTCATTTTTTGTGATTTTTCAAAAAATTTTCATATTTTGCGATTTTTCAAAAAAATTTCATATTTTGCGATTTTTCAAAAAAATTTCATATTTTGCGATTTTTCAAAAATTTTACATTTTTTGTGATTTTTTGTTATTTTTCAAAAAATTTCATTTTTTGTTATTTTTTAAAAAATGTTTATTTTATGTGATTTTTTTGCGATTTTTCAAAAAAATTTCATATTTTGCGATTTTTCAAAAAATTTTCATTTTTTGTGATTTTTCAAAAAATTTTCATATTTTGCGATTTTTCAAAAAAATTTCATTTTTTGTGATTTTCTGCGATTTTTCAAAAAATTGTAATTTTTTGTGATTTTTCAAAAAATTTTCAATTTTTGTGATATTTTGTGATTTTTCAAAAAAATTTTATTTTTCTGCGATTTTTCCAAAAATTTTCATTTTTTTGTGATTTTATGCGGCTTTTCAAAAAATGTTCATCTTTTGCGATTTTTAAAAAAATTTTCATTTTTTGCAATTTTTCAAAAAAATTTCATTTTTTGTGATTTTTCAAAAAATTTTCATTTTTTGTGATTTTTCAAAAAATTTTCATATTTTGCGATTTTTCAAAAAAATTTCATATTTTGCGATTTTTCAAAAATTTTTCATTTTTTGTGATTTTTTGTTATTTTTCAAAAGTTTTTCATTTTTTGTTATTTTTTAAAAAATGTTAATTTTTTGTGATTTTTTGCGATTATTCAAAAAATATTAAATTTTTTTTAATTTTTTGTGATTTTTCAAAAAAAATTTAATTTTTGTGATTTTTTGTGATTTTTCAAAAAATGTAAATTTTTTTGCGATTTTTCAAAAAATGTTTTTTTGTGATTTTTCAAAAAAATTTCATTTTTTTGCGAATTTTCAAAAAATTTTCATTTTTTGTGATTTTATGCGACTTCAAAAAATGTTCATCTTTTGCGATTTTTCAAAAAATTTTCATTTTTGTGATTTGTCAAAAAATCGATTTTTGCAATTTTTCAAAAAAAATTGCGTTTTTTGTGATTTTTCAAAAATTTTTCATTTTTTGTGATTTTTTGCGATTTTTCAAAAAAATTTCATATTTTGCGATTTTTCAAAAAATTTTCATTTTTGTGATTTTTCTAAAAATGTTCATTTTTTGATATTTTTCAAATTTTTTTCATTTTTTGTGATTTTTTGCGATTTTTTTAAAAAAAATCATATTATGCAATTTTTCAAAAAAATTTCATTTTTTGTGATTTTTCAAAAAATTTTCATTTTTTGTGATTTTTCAAAAAATTTTCATTTTTTGTGATTTTTTGCGATTTTTCAAAAAATTTTCATATTTTGCGATTTTTCAAAAAAATTTAATTTTTGTGATTTTTTGCGATTTTTCAAATAAATTTCATTTTTTGTGTTTTTTGCGATTTTTCAAAAAATTTTCATTTTTTGCGATTTTTCAAAAAAATTAAATTTTTGTGATTTTTCAAAAAATTTTCATTTTTTGTGATTTTTCAAAAAAATTTCATATTTTGCGATTTTTCAAAAATGTTTAATTTTTTGTGATTTTTTGTTATTTTTCAAAAAATTTCATTTTTTGTTATTTTTTAAAAAATGTTCATTTTTTGTGATTTTTTGCGATTTTTCAAAATATATTCATTTTTTTGATTTTTCGAAAAAATTTCATTTTTTGTGATTTTTCAAAAATTTAATTTTTTGTTATTTTTCAAAAATTGTTCATTTTTGGTGATTTTTAGAAAAAATTAAATTTTTTGTTATTTTTCAAAAAATTATCATTTTTTGTTATTTTTCGAAAAACTTTCATTTTTAGTGATTTTTCAAAAAAATTTCATTTTTTGTTATTTTTTCACAAATTTTTCATTTTTTTGTGATTTTTAGAAAAAAATTCATTTTTTGTGATTTTTCAAAAAATTTTCATTTTTTGTGATTTTTCGAAAAACTTTCATTTTTAGTGATTTTTAAAAAAAATTGATTTTTTGTTATTTTTTAAAAATATTTCATTTTTTGTTCTTTTTCAAAAATTCAGCCGTCAGCCGCCGTTTTCTATCGGCCGTACTACCAGCCGTAAACCACCGACGGCTGGCAGTTGAATCCAAGATTGGAGTCCCACCAACAAAAAGGTTCATATCGGTCTACGAGCCTAATATATCATATTATAGTAGACTGGGCAGAGTCATGGTATCATATGACACCAAGAAGAATTCATGGCACTGTCCCTATGCAAAAACCCAGAGATCATGTACCCATAAATACATAGCAAAATGGCACCTCTTTCAAATTCACCCTGAACTCTTCCGAAAAGTTCGGAGCACTGAAAGCGCTGAAGAATTTCAGGCAGCAGCGATGGAGGAAAGTGATGAAAGTGAGAATTACCCTCCAAAGGACATTGCTAAAGTAAAGAGCATAGTAGAATACATCTTAATGAATAAAAAGCTACCATCTACTATTCCCAGTCATTTGAGGCTTTCTTCAGACTATAAGGAATTTCCAAAACACCTAATCCCTGATGAGACAATGTGCTACCACTGCTCAGACCGCACATTGCTCAGTGATCCTGTCTGCATTACACGTAAAGCGAAAATTCTTACAACTACAGGAATTGTCCAAGGTGGATAAATGTTACTTACATTTTTTATTTTATTTTAATTATGAAAAAGATACTAAACCATTTAATTTACATTCTGTATCTGCAGATATTTTAACCTACTACAAATTATGTCCTTTCTGTGGAATGGTGTACCGTTACCAAGAGTGGGCTAATGGTTTGCATAACTTCAATGACCATGTCCTCCTTGAACTCTCTCTCTGCCTCACCATAAGAAACCTGTTGCAGTTAATCGTTATACAATACATATATTATATGTTATACAATATATTATTTTTTACAACAATAGGATTTCTTCATAGTGTTGATTTTATGTTAGGCAACATTAGGCACATTCAAATCAAGACTTAAAACACATCTGTTTAGCTGTGCCTTTACTGAATGAGCACTGTGCTACGTCCGACAGTTCACACTATTATGTTTTCTGTTTTTAACTGTTTTTTTAAATCATTTTTATTCTTTGTTTTTATTTTCTTATACTTGTCTCTTTTATTCTTGTTTATGTAAATCACTTTGAATTACCATTGTGTATAAAATGTGCTATATAAATAAACTTGCCTTGCCTTGCCTAGATAAGTAATGATTAACTGTGACTTCTTTATCATAGGTGCATACAGCAGTCAGCAGAGTAGTGGAGTACTTGGAGGTAACTACAGGTGTACAGTTCCCCTCAGCAGTTACTCTTCTCCACGGCTTTCTGCATTTTGAGGCCCTAACTGACCATGAAAACGAGTATTCATGTGTATCTTGTGGTGACCATCCACCTGTGGTCATAATGGACCTCCACAAGAAGGCATCCTTTCATCTCTCTGGTAAATATCTTTCCTTTTTACTGCAGAGATTTAAGTCTTATTAGTAAAACTATTAGTAAGTTTATAATATGTTTTTATTTTCTTTAGTGAGTGATCTTTCACAGCCTCCACAAGATTTTAATGGAGAGGTGGATTTAGATATGTTTGGAAGGCACTGACAGAAGAACGAATTGCTCGAGGATTTTTTTCAAGTAAGGAAATTTATTATATCAGGAATGGCATGTCATCATTATTTAATTTCATAAGTGTTTTCAGGAGTACAAACTAAATTCACTGATGTACTAACATGTTTGTTTGTCCTAAAGGTCAAAAAAACAATCCATTTTGTGTTACACCTAGTTACAACTTTTGGGCACCCTGGATCGGGAGTAAGACTCGCATAGCGAATGTTGTTCACAACACTGAATTTGAGAAAGTGCACAAAGCAAAAACTGCAGAACGAACAGAAATAACTGTCTCTGAAGATCGCTTAAAGGGGTGGTCCACTACGATCTCATATTTTAAACTTTAGTTGATGTGTAATGTAGCTGTGTGAAAATAAACAGCATCTCTGAATGTAAAAAGTTCTAAGTTCAATGCTAAGGGAGACCTTGGTTTTTACAGAGTTAGCTTAGCAAAGCCTACAATGAACGAATTTTGGGGACTACAAAAAAATACTTCCGCCCCCTGTGACATCACAAGTTCGTTTACTGCGCATCCCACACTGCGCATGCAGGTAAGGTCCGTGGCCAGAGGTGCTGTAACGTTATAGCAGAGATGAAGCTAAAAATGCATCTAAACACGGCTGTTTCCACAGAGCTTCGTCTGTTTCTGTATTTGGACTTCCAAAGGACACGACACAAAGACAGAAGTGCCTTTAGTTCAATATTAATTAACTTCCAGAGAATTATAAAATACTCAGCAAGCATGATTTGACAAAACAGCTCCAGAATCTCTCCCAGTTCAGTGCTGGATTCGGCTAAAATCTCCTCAAAGCAGAAGTTGTGATCTACAAGTAAGTGTTTTTATTTTTTAAAATTGATCATGACATGTACAGTGTCTAGCGTTAACTGTATGCTGTAGCAATGATGTAAACAATGCGAAATGCTGCTTTGCGGGCAAACGATTTAGCTACAAACTCACATTTATCAGCCAAACTCCTGTAAACACACACTCACTCCACCAGCACGATCTCTTATGTGTGTGCGCGACTGCACTGATTGTCTTGGCTTTTTCATGTGTTTCACATCTCAGATAATGAAGTCGCAAAAGATATGTGGATGATTTATATTACTTACACCTGCATATTCCGGATACTCGTGAAAGACGTCATGACGCATAGAGTTAAAAAAACACAGATTAGCTTACCTGACTAGTGGTCGCAGCAGAATAATAAATCAAGGCTCAACAGGTAGCATCTCACATCTTGTGCTTTATTCTTCTGTCACGATATATTACAGAAAATAACTTAATCCGAGCATCAGAGAAAAAGAAAGTCCCGCGCTCTTGCGCTTGTTACAGAAAGTTCACACCACACAAACACACACATAGACGCACACACAGACGCTGTTAAAGGATCCGCACCCCTTTTTCACTCGTTAGTTACAGACACTTGTCAGATGTTATTTTAGAGAGCGGGCGCGAGGTTGACTTCATGTTTACACAGCAGAAAAGCGTGTGCTTTTACGGGCGTGACATGGAGCCGATCCGCCAATAGCAGCACATTATGTCGATGACCAATCAGAGTCACTTAAGGGCGGGCCTTTTAGAGGAACTAGGAAATATGACAGTCGTTTTCATGTTAGCTGAGTAGCTGTGTATAATCAAAGTGAGATATATGAAAAAATTACGCGATTTCCGTCAAGTGAAACATAAGCACACATTGCTTTGCATCTTATAAACACAACCAAGCCTTAAAATTACATTCTGGACCACCCCTTTAAAGGACGAACTTTCAAAACAGCAAGTAAAATATTTAATGCTAATTATATGTATTATTTGTCAGTGTTGGCATTTATTTAACATGTGTGTTTTATGTGATAGGTGGGAGTGATAAGAAGACTGTGTCAAGAGTGTGGTTTAGATGCCAAAGGCTCTCGCACAGATCTACTCCTGCGACTTTCGGAGGAGATGAGGTCAAGGGAGGCCTATGACAAGATTTTTGAAAAGATCTGGGCTGCTTCAGGTAAACCTCAATGTTGCACATTAAAATATTACAAATAAATCAGAAATGTACAAAGTCACATAGACATAATGGGTCCTGTTTTCTGCTTGGCACTGATTGGGGAGTGACTGGTGGTGTACAGCTCTGGGGGTGTTGGAGGTGGCCTCGTCTGACACCAGGGTGTATTGTTGCTTTCCGTGTGGGGGAGTGTATTTACATCTCTGAGGCACTGCATCTTTAAATTTTTTAAAAGTATACTTTGTTAAGGTTAATGCCACTGCCCTCCATCATAACCTATGGTCATTTAAGTCCCAATGTCATTAATGGGATTTGATTATGTTTTCTTAACTATTTGCTTATCTTTTTTGTCTGTTCCAGGAGGTTGGGCTGTCATCATGTGTCCTTGTGGCATAGTTTACAGTATAAAGTGTAATCTGCGAGCAGAAAGTCCTCGGGATTTTGCAGATATGCTTCTGTCTTGGAAGCATCTGCCTAATGTTGTTATTTGTGACTTTGCCCGTGGACTGTCCACCCACACAAGTTTGAGGCAACCCATAACTTTCACACCTTTCGAGGGAAGGTTACTCGAACCAACCACTGAAAATATTGCAAAAGCAAAATCAGGAAAATTACAGGTAACTCTGCCATGGCTCACTGCAAAAAAGCAAAGTCCAGATCCGGATGGTCATCCAATAACTGGTTCTGCAGAACACTATGTTCTGTATGACCGCTTTCACGAAGACAACACAAAAGATCCTCGTGATTCACTGAGGAAGCTTCGTCTTGTGCCTCAACTAGCTGGCAAAGTTAACAGTCAGGCTGCAGAACAGCTTTTTTCAAAGCTAAAAAAAAATAACTACTTTATGAACATGGCATTGCCATCCACACATGTTTTCCTCATGCGAAACATCATCCACCATTACAATGTCAGAAAAAACGAGAAACGTCTTCATGACATAAAAAAGGAATTCAACACAAACATTCATATGAATGACCACAGCCAGGTTGTATTAGGTAATGTTTCCCTTACTTTGTAACAAATACATCACTTTATCCATAACTGTACTTATGTGTATATTTGTATTTATAGAAAATCCATCCTCCACAGAGAAATGCATGGACATGTCACTTGGTAATTTGACTGTTCTTTCCAGTTGCTCAGTGTCAAGTTTCTGTTCACTAATTATTATGTGTTATTTTCTAATTTTGATGCTTTAATGTACTCTAAGGACCACTGACAGCACTGCCAAAAATATTGTGACTTTACAAACGACCGCTGCATCACCAGGCAAAACATGTCACATCTCCTCTGTCATCAGTACCAATTAAAGAAAAAACAGCTTGTGAACCTACCACTCTTCTGAATTTTTTGGAACCTACTAAGCCTTGGGAGAGGGACTGGCATCCATTACAAGAGAAACTGGTGAACAATTACCATTACATACAAACGCACACACACACACATATTTATTGTTATTATTATTACAGCTTGATTATGTGCTGGACCGAAATCGCCCTGGCAGTGAAATAATTGTGAAGGAGGGGAAAGTGTGCCTTATTCGAGAAGAATTTTGGAGCCTTGGATTGTTGAGGGACATGGACTCCCATGTAAGCAGTCTGTTTTTTATTATAACTTTTTTTTTATTAAAAACATTGACTTATCAAAGTATTTATTGCAGATTGGAAACGCCTGCATGAAGCTTATTTGTGAAATGGCTCGACAAATTGTATGTACTATAAAACATAATATTTATATAGATTGTTTTAACTTGATCCAAATTTAAAAAAAAAAAATTTCTAAACTGTGTGAAAATGTTCATGTCATTGTCAACAGTTTCTTTTTATTCATGTAGGGCAAGGACATATACATTGAGGACTTTTATGTTGTCCCTGTGTGGAAAGAAACTCCTAACAACATTGTTACTGGATTACCGGTGCGTGTATGTACTGTATTTACTGTGTGAGAAGTACAACCTAAATTAAACAACATAACTGTCCTGATCAATTTCAGGAAGATGCAGACTTGAAAGACCTGTTAGCCTTTCCAGCATGGACAAATGCCAATGGACCAGACCACTTTGTTGTCTGTGTAAGAATATATTAAAATGTCTAGTGCATACATTAATTGGTATTGCAATGTGTGTGTTTCTAAAATAAAACACTGAAAAATCTTGGAAGAAGCAATAATGTTCAAATGAAATATTTTTACACCTTTAACATTGTAGATAATGATGCCGCTTCGAAGAGAGATGGTGTTCTTAGACTCTCTGTACGCAGAGCATGAATCAGGATTTGGAGATGAGGAATACAGGGCAATTTTTAGGTCTATCAATAAACTAAGACGTTTCAGCCTTTATGTGATATATGGCTACGTTCCTATAGCCATTTCTATTTATTTCCTAACCGTGTATTATAGTTCTGTCACTTTTGGCTACGTTCCTATAGCCGTTTCTTGAACTTCTGGCTATGTTCATCTAGCCTTTTTTATGCATGGTGTTCTAGAGTTGAGGTGAGCTGTAATTGTTAGTATTACTACTAATATGTTTTGTTTACAGGAAAATTGCTTACCAAGTGGATCATGGGACATGGACTGAAAAGACTGGATATGATTTTCCAGTGAGGAATCAACTTAAAAAAAAAAAATATTTTATACTTTTACAACAATTAAATTTTTTGTACATTATTCTAAAATAAAAGTGATTTGCTTTGCCTATTTTAGGCTTTGCCACGTCAGACAAGAGGGAATGATTGTGGTGTTTTTGTACTCTTGGTAAGATATAAATTAAGTTAATTGATTTAAAGATTTTGTAAACATTGTAAATGACTGTGGCTTCTCTCTTTTCAGTACACCCTCTCAATGGTGTGTGGCATTGGGTTTCAATTCCAGGAGGTTTTATTTTATTATTTATGTAACTTTATTTTGTTTGTGCTTTTCTTAATCATAGCTAAAATGTAACTATTTTAATGTATATTATCTTGCTTTCTTCTAAGCAACATATCTTTATGTTACGACCCCCTCGTTTTGAGTCGCAACATAAAAGAGTTCGGACAACAAAAGAATGTATATGCAACTTATTTATTATACATAAAACTAAATAGAACAACAAATCAACAAACAAACGTCTAGGGGAAAAATAAAGAAAATAACTACTTTTACTACACAAATAAATAATGCTAAACAAAACCATAAGGTTGCAGAAATGAAGAGATGATCTGAACACGAGGACGGCCCGTAGCCACACCGTCCTCCAGAAGCTAGCACTCAAAACCCTTTTATATGGTTCGAGCCAATTGGTGACAACCAGGCACCCAATCAGGATCTGCCACATCTATACTGAAGTCCTGGGGTCGTCACACCTCCCACTCCAAAAGGAGGTTCCCTAAAGAACCGACAAAAACAACTAGTGGAACAAACAGAACATAAACCAACTAAATTGAAATTTACAATAACAGGAGTACTCATCTCCATAAATCTCACTCCAGTTTTCTCCCCGACTCCTGGGCCCTAGGAAATCAGAGTAAAGACTAGAGATAGAAAATGAGAGAGAGAGACAGAATCGAGAGAGAGAGAGAGAAAGACAAACAAAAGATATGCCCAACCTAATGGGACATTTTACACTCTTGAGAGAGCGTCAGCAATCAGGTTGTCTTTGCCACGAATATGTTTAATCAGCAGAGAGAATGGTTGCAATATAAGGCTCCATCTCATAATCCGCTGGTTCTTTCCACGCATTCGATCCAAGAAAGTTAAAGGATTATGGTCTGTATAGATGACAATAGGACCACAAACTGAACTCAAATAGACCTCAAAGTGTTGAACAGCCAACACAAGAGCTAAAGCCTCTTTTTCCACTGTGGAATAGACCTGCTGATGACAATTAAATTTTTTTGAAAAATAACTGACTGGATGCTCAACTCCTTTGTCATCTTCCTGAAGAAGAACTGCACCAGCACCAAAAGCACTAGCGTCCACCGCTAGAAGAAAAGGTTTCTCAAAGTTTGGTGCAGTCAACACCGGAGCATTAGCTAAAAGAGATTTAGCATTATCAAAAGCACATTGACACTGCACTGACCAATGGAAAGGTCTTTTTGGGCTCAATAAATCTGTCAGAGGGGCAACAACATCTGCAAAATTCTTACAAAAACCTCTATAGTAACCCACCATTCCGAGAAAACGCCTTAACTCACGACGAGTAGTGGGAGTGGGAAAACTAGAGATGGCTTCAACTTTAGCAGTAATAGGACGAACGCACCCTCTGCCAACCACCTTACCCAAATAAGTCACTGTAGCCTTACCAAACTCACACTTGGCAAGATTAACAGTCAAGTTAGCTTTAGCTAAACGTTCAAACATTCTCTAATTTGTGCTAGATGTTCTGACCAAGTAGAACTGTACAGCACAACATCATCCAGGTAGGCTTCACATCCCTGCATCCCTGATAACACTCGATTTACCAGACGTTGAAAAGTCGCTGGAGCATTTCGAACTCCAAAAGGCATTACTGTGTACTGTAGGAAACTGTCTGGTGTAATAAAAGCAGACAATTCCTTAGCACGAGATGTTAACGGCACTTGCCAATATCCTTTTAAAAGATCAAACTTACTCACAAACTGTGCAGATCCTACCCGATCTACACAATCATCGATTCTGGGTAAAGGAAAACAATCAGGTTTTGTAAGTGAATTGAGCTTCCTATAATCAGTACAAAACCGATAAGATTGATCTGATTTAGTCACTAGAATGCAGGGGGAGCTCCACGAACTAAAACTGGGTTCTGCTAATCGGTGAGCAAGCAAATATTCCACTTCTTTCTCAAGGAGTTTCCTTTTAACAGGATTCACCCGATATGGATGTTGTTTTACAGGTGAAGCCATCCCAACATCAATGTCATGTTGAATGACATGAGTTTGAGTAGGAACATCAGAAAAGATAGAAGGGAATGAATTTACCAACTCAATGATACTGGTCTTCTCTGGTTCGCACAAATGAGACAGATGATGAGAGAGATTAACAAGAAATTCCGAATTATTCAGGCGTCCTTCCACAACTCCTCGTGAAGGACCACTCTTTTCATCCAGATCAGTAGTCATGTCCACAGAAGCTCCTGAAACACTGGAGTCAAGATCGGAGGTCACGACATGTACTGAAAGAGATGAAACAGGGCTCAAGTATGGCTTCAGCAAGTTAACATGGCAAACCTGTACTTTCTTTCGTCGATCAGGTGTACTTAAAAGATAGTTGTTATTCGTGTAACACTTTACTATGGTGTATGGTCCACTAAACCTAGCCTGAAACGGACTACTTAAAACAGGAAGCAATGCTAAAACTTTATCGCCAACCTGAAAACTTCGAAGTTTAACTTTGCGATCAAACAACCTCTGCATCTTTTCCTGAGACTTACATAGTTTTCGCAAAGCGATAGCTCGAGCTTCATAAAGTCGATAGCGAAAACCACTGACATAATCTAGAACATTCTCAGGTGGATCAGTGATGTTCCATTCATCGGCTAAAACAGCAATCGGGCCTCGGACTGTGTGTCCGAACACCAACTCATTGGGGCTAAAACCAGTGCTCTCCTGAACAACTTCACGAATAGCCAACAACATCCAAGGAAGTCCATCCTCCCAGTCACAATCAAGTTCAACACAATAGGATCTCAAAAGTGACTTAAGAGTCTGGTGGAACCTTTCTAAACCTCCCTGACTCTGAGGATGATAAGCACTTGAGATATTGTGTTTAACTTTTAGTTGTTGTAGAACTTTTGAAAATTGTCGGGACATAAAATTTGAACCTTGATCAGACTGAATGGTTTTTGGAATACCAAAGATAGACATGAAATTTGTCAAAGCCTTTAAAATCGATTTTGTTGTGATCGATCTCAATGGATAAGCTGTAGGATAGCGTGTAGACTGGCACATTACAGTAAGCAAATAAGCATGTCCGGCCTTAGATCGGGGTAAAGGACCCACACAATCTATGATTAGATGTTCAAAAGGGGTAGTACAAACAGCAATGGGTTGCAAAGGAGCCAATGGAATACGTTGATTAGGCTTCCCGGTCATTTGACAGTTGTGACAAGACCGTATGTATTTAGTCACATCTTTCTTGAGTCTAGGCCAATAAAATTCCCTCAAAATCCTATCACATGTCTTTCTTACCCCCGTATGACCAGCAGGGCCTTGGTGTGACAGCCTTAAGACATCATGACGAAAAATTGAAGGAACCACAATTTGGATCCTAGGATCAAGAGAAGAGTCAGAAGACATAGGCTGTTGTCTGCAAAGCAACCCATCCCGAAGAATATAAGACGTGGAGACTTTGTTTTCTCCACCAGCACAGACCAAGGAAAACATCTCCTGAACAGCTTCATCCGCATGCTGGGCTTTTATCAGCTCAGCTCGAGTCACACTATGAAGTGGAGATAACAAACAAGTGTTAGCATTAGCATCACAAGGTGGACTTTCAGAAAGTGAAACAGGCTTTTCAATATGTGCATCAACAGATGTAATATTGTGCACGGGAGTCTCTTCATCAACTGTAGTGGTGTTCACAGTACCAGGCTCTAGTGAAGAGTCTGTAGATGAAATAAAAGTATCACTAAGAACACTTCCCGTCTCATCCAACACACCTCTCTTAGTCATCGCTCGAGTTACTGCACATGCTGGGAACAAATCAGAACAGTCAGGAGGCTTATTCAATCCTTCAACAGAAGGAAACACTACAGGTGAAATTTCACCATCAGGTTTCTCCCACACATTACCACCAGCCAAGTCATTTCCAAGTATAAAGGTGACACCAGGAATAGGAAGGTTAGCACGAACTCCTACAACTACATCACCTGTTACAAGTTTGGAGTTAAGTTGAATGTGGTGCAATGGAACTTCCATGTAGCCCATTTCAAGCCCTCTGACCAGCACATGAGACCCAGTAGCAGTACGTTCAGACAAAGGCAAAAGTCCTTGCATCAAAAATGACTGTCCAGCACCTGTATCACGAAGAATACGAACAGGAACAAATTCATCAGAATCAGGCAAAGAAACACTACCATCAGTAATGAATGGCCCAAAATCCACACTGGTCTTATCCTCCATTTCACTGATATTAATTTTCTCAATCTGCTTAGTGCTAACATTGTGATTCACTTTTGAAATCAAACCAACAGGTTTAACAGATTTATCTTTCTTTTTTAAAATAGCACAGTCAGAAATTTTATGTCCTTGTTTTTTACAATAAAAACAAATAATTTCACCTTTTTGACGTGTGAGTGAAACATTTTCAGCAGGAACTGACACAACATGCTGATGTGAAAGCATCTTTTTACTTTTACTCATAGAATTCAGCTTTAATCTACTCATATCATTTACATGAGCAGTATTCTGGTGAGTGAGAGTAAATTCATCTGCCATAAGTGCAGCCTCAGACAGTTTAGTCACTTTATGCTCATTAAGATACATGGCCACAGCATTTGGGACACAGCACTTAAACTCTTCAAGAAGAATGAGCTCTCGAAGCTCCTCCTTAGATTTAATTTTTACTGATGAGCACCAGCGGTCAAACAGATTTTCTTTCTCTCTAGCAAACTCAAGAAAAGTGCTTTTCTCAGATTTAAAATGAGTTCTGAATTTTTGTCGATAAGCCTCAGGTGCTAATTCATAAGCTTGTAAAATAGCGGACTTCACAATCTCATAATCGCTACTTTGCTCTGTAGTCAACGCTGAATACACATCCTGTGCTCTCCCTATCAACACGCACTGCAATAATAATGTCCAAAAAGTCTTTGGCCACTTTAATGACTCTGCAACACGTTCAAAATGCTGAAAGTATTTCTCTACTTCCCTCTCCAAAAACGGCGGCACTAGCCTAATGTTTTTGTGTACATCAAACACATTTGACTCAGCAGCTGAAATTACAGGAGCTTGATGTGATTTTAATTTCAATTCCAGCTCAAGTTTTCGCAATTGAAACTCTCTTTCCTCTCGCTCTTTCTGCAACTCCAACTCCATTTTCCGCATTTCTAACTGTTGTTGCATTTTCTTTACTTCAAAATCATTCTCCAACTCTTTCTCTTTCAAAGCACAAACATCACGCTCGGCTCTAAATTTTTCCGCATCAACACACAGCTGTTTTTCTTGCAACGACATTTCACTAAACTTTGCATTTAGATCGACACTACAAACAGGAGACGATACAGACTCATCAGGAATAATAGGAGCTCTTACCTCTAAAACGCCGCGTTCACAAAGTGCGCTCTTCACAGCTTTCATCAGCGTTTCCTTGAGTTTCTTGTCATTACTCGTTACCTCAATATCAAAACGCTCCGCGATCTGCAACAGTTCCTCCTTCGTACATCTCTCCAGTAGTATCTCCGAAGGAAATGCAAAGAAATCTTCAATAATTGATGAAGACGACATGACTGCCAACAGCAAACGCTCTAACAACAACAACAAAGCGCGCACACACTGAAGCGCACGTGAAACTAGCGCCTAACAACTACAAATCCCATCAGCCACTTCGCCAGGAACAATAACAGCAGACGCGCTCAGTTTACAAAAACTCACCGTTATAAGAGATTACTATAAACTATAGTTACTCTATTAATCGGAGGGCATCGTAATTAACAAATACGGAAAAAACAAAGTGTCACCTTATGAAAAGAATGAAAATGAGAGACTTCAGTTCCTACCTACACGAAAAATAACTAACTTAACCTACCTAATCTTCAAAGGTGTACCGGACTCGGGGCGGCTTTTAAACGCTAAGCTCGAGGACAATTGGCATAGCCAAAAGCCCGATGCGTACCCCCGACAGAGACTTAATAATCTCCATCCAGAATAACCTTCAAAAATAAAAAAGGCAAAATAACAAACTAAAATAACAAATAGTGTCTCGATGGAAGGATTACAAACCCAGCTGAGAACACTCTAACTACCTGAAGTCTACTCATTTACATTGGTGAACACAAACAAAATGCATTACCTTATGTGTAGTTAAATTATCCGGACGAGCGCCCAATTTTATGTTACGTCCCCCTCGTTTTGAGTCGCAACATAAAAGAGTTCGGACAACAAAAGAATGTATATGCAACTTATTTATTATACATAAAACTAAATAGAACAACAAATCAACAAACAAACGTCTAGGGGAAAAATAAAGAAAATAACTACTTTAACTACACAAATAAATAATGCTAAACAAAACCATAAGGTTGCAGAAATGAAGAGATGATCTGAACACGAGGACGGCCCGTAGCCACACCGTCCTCCAGAAGCTAGCACTCAAAACCCTTTTATATGGTTCGAGCCAATTGGTGACAACCAGGCACCCAATCAGGATCTGCCACATCTATACTGAAGTCCTGGGGTCGTCACAGGAATACAGGGCAATTTTTAGGTCTATCAATAAACTAAGACGTTTCAGCCTTTATGTGATATATGGCTACGTTCCTATAGCCATTTCTATTTATTTCCTAACCGTGTATTATAGTTCTGTCACTTTTGGCTACGTTCCTATAGCCGTTTCTTGAACTTCTGGCTATGTTCATCTAGCCTTTTTTATGCATGGTGTTCTAGAGTTGAGGTGAGCTGTAATTGTTAGTATTACTACTAATATGTTTTGTTTACAGGAAAATTGCTTACCAAGTGGATCATGGGACATGGACTGAAAAGACTGGATATGATTTTCCAGTGAGGAATCAACTTAAAAAAAAAAATATTTTATACTTTTACAACAATTAAATTTTTTGTACATTATTCTAAAATAAAAGTGATTTGCTTTGCCTATTTTAGGCTTTGCCACGTCAGACAAGAGGGAATGATTGTGGTGTTTTTGTACTCTTGGTAAGATATAAATTAAGTTAATTGATTTAAAGATTTTGTAAACATTGTAAATGACTGTGGCTTCTCTCTTTTCAGTACACCCTCTCAATGGTGTGTGGCATTGGGTTTCAATTCCAGGAGGTTTTATTTTATTATTTATGTAACTTTATTTTGTTTGTGCTTTTCTTAATCATAGCTAAAATGTAACTATTTTAATGTATATTATCTTGCTTTCTTCTAAGCAACATATCTTTAAAAAAAAAAAGGGGCATGGTTATTGCAAGCACACCCAACATCATGTATTAACAAAAACATGTTGGTTAACTGTCAGACTAAACTGTCTTTCTTTCAGATGGATATGCCTATCATCCGTCAGTGGTGGTGCCTTCTACTCATGGAACGATTTCAAATTGATGGGTATGTCAGTATTTATTTATTTTTTCTTGAAAATCTGTAAAATTAAAAATTTATATTGTGTCAGTACAACAACTTGTAACATGAATAACAAAACATACTTAAAATCTCTCTTACCGGTGACCAGTTAATATGGATTTTTTCTTGTCTTGTTATTAAAAGCTATGGGCACAGATTTACTTTCTGGACTAAGGAGGCAAGAAGTGTCTTGGATGGAAAGATTCTGCCCCTTTTTAGGGTGAAAAGAAAAACCACATCCAATCTTCCGGCACATGTCCAAGCAGTTCAAGATCGGGAAAGGAATGACTAAAGATTAGTGGACTTGATTATCACATCAAAATCAGCAGAGCAGCATTTGGTGGTATAGATGGTTCCACTTTAAATTACTCCTCTAGACTCTCAGTATGGTTGACTTAAATATAATCAAGTGACAATTTAACTATTATTTGCCAAATGTAATTAATTACTTGTGCATTTACATATGAAATATAATTTCCTTCTATGGCCCAAAGGATATACTCGGTGGGAAAAGGTCAAATTGGTTTCCACTAAAACCCCGTTCTCAAGTGCCTGTCTACATTGAGAATGAGCAGTCCCAGTCAATCATTTGTGACTACATCAGAGGAATTCTTAATAAAACCAAAACACAGCTGACCTTCAATGATGAGGTGGAGTTCATTTGTGGATGTCTCCTCCCAGAGGTAATCACAAAACATGTATGTACATGAGCATGCTTATGTTCTGCAGTGTGTGTTTTATTTTATTAATTGGTTTATCTGTATGTTTGTACAGGCCATAACTCATGGCATTTCCGAGTTACAAGGCTTGTCTTGGCAGGAGGCTGAAGATGTCTTCCTCCAGGGCCCCATTTATCACGCAAGGTATGTTTACATTTTTTTTTGTACAAAAGCTGTTAAGTTTTTATGTTAAACACAATTTCTGACAACAGCATTTATTTTTTTTAGTGAAGTTGAGGAATTTAACAGAAGAATTGCTCGAGAAATGAAAAATCTCCCCAACAAGAATGTAAAGCATTTTATTTTATTTTATATGTAATAAATACATTATTAATCCAAGTATTGTTTTTCACAATTTTTCTCTGCATTTTTTACAGCTCGATGACTTGTAGGACCTCATGAAAATTTATAAAAAAATAAAGTTTGGTGTGAGAAAATTACTCCGAGTACTATCATTTATTCTGTGAATAATAAGATAATGTTCATTCCCTCAACTCAATACTAAAGAGTTTGATAAATCCTTAATGATTTAAAAACAAAAAACAACAACAAAAACAATAAATGACTGAAAATATTTAAGTAATTGAACAATATCTATTTACAAATACAGTTAATTAAAATACAACAGACTTAATGCATTAAATCATAATCTAGTATGTTTAATATTTTATATAATAATGTATTCAATCATAGTGCAATATTTTATAGTAGAAACCAAAAGTATAGTATAGGAAGTCTAATGCTCTACCGACTGAGGTAGCCGGGCTGATGAGATTAACTTTTAAGAGCTAAACACTGTTTACAGTAATACCTTCCCTACCCGTGACAATGTTCTGCTAAATCCTGATTTCGTCTTGTAACGCTGTTAACAGCCTAACGCGCTAACCGATTGCGCCACAGAGACTTAGTGAAAGGTCACCTACAGTGGTAGAAACGCGGAACTTTGTCTCAAAAGGTCTGCTATATGAACCCTAATGATAGTTTGCTGAGAGAAAGAGAGGTAACAGAAACGCCCAATGTGGGGCTCTAACCCACGACGCTGAGATTAGGAGTCTCATGCTCTATCGACTGAGCTAGCGGGGATGATGAGAAGCTCTTTTAGGAACCAGAAACCGTTTACAGTAATACCTTCCCTACCCGTGACAATCTTCTGCTAAATCCTGATTTCATCTTGTAACGCTGGACAGAATGTGGCCCAGGATCTATGTCCAGTGCATGTGTTAGCAGTTGCAAGGCAGCAAAATGCCTAATTCGTCCCTGGGTGGGCTTGAACCACCAACCTTTCAGTTAACAGCCGAACGCGCTAACCGATTGCGCCACAGAGACTTAGTGAAAAGTCACCTACAGTGGTAGAAACGCGTAACTTTGTCTCAAAGTCTGCTACATGAACCCTAATGTAAGTTTGCTGGGAGAGAGAGAGAAAAATAACAGGAACGCCCAACGTGGGGCTCGAACTTACGACCCTGACATTAAGAGTCTCATGCTCTACCGACTGAGGTAGCCGGGCTGATGAGATGAACTTTTAAGAGCTAAACACTGTTTACAGTAATACCTTCCCTACCCGTGACAATGTTCTGCTAAATCCTGATTTCGTCTTGTAACGCTGGGCAGAATGTGGCCCAGGATCTATGTCCAGTGCACGTGTTAGCAGTTGCAAGGCAGCAAAATGCCTAATTCGTCCCTGGGTGGGCTTGAACCACCA